>NC_092335.1:27047000-27357500 GCF_046630445.1 Rutidosis leptorrhynchoides
AGAGTAAAAGGGAATCAAATGAACTCACGCATATAAATATTGTAAAACAGTTAATAAAGCATTTGCATGTATTCTCAGCCCAAAAACGTAAAGAGTAAAAAGGGCAAATGAAACTCACGCATATAAATATTGTAAAACAGTTAATAAAGCATTTGCATGTATTCTCAGCCCAAAAACGTAAAGAGTAAAAAGGGCAAATGAAACTCACGCATATAAATATTGTAAAACAGTTAATAAAGCATTTGCATGTATTCTCAGCCCAAAAACGTAAAGAGTAAAAAGGGCAAATGAAACTCACAATAATATAATATTAGCAGTTTTAATGAAATTAATAATTTAATAGGAATGGTAATGAAAATTTCAATTTTAGAATAATACCTAATACCTGATAATAATAATAATTATTATTATAACAATCTTATTACTAGTGATAATCTTAATTAATAATAATTTTGTTAATAATAATAATAAATTTATAAATGTTACTAATACTTGTAGTAGTAATGATGATAATTCTAATAACTAATGTTCGTAATACATAATCGTAATATTACTAATAATAATTATAATTCTAGTACTTAATGATAGTAATAATAATAATAATAATAATAATAATAATAATAATAATAATAATGATAATAATAATAATAATAATAATAATAATAATAATAATAATAATAATAATAATACTTGTAATTACAATATTAATAATAATTCCTATATTATTAATACTAACAATCATAATAATAATTATAACAATAATATTGATCATAATAATAATAATAATAATATTAATGAAAATGAATAAAACTAAGATTAAGTGAACTACCTTCAAAGGAGAAAGGCCTAAAAAAAAGAAACTGCCTCAAGAGGGACTCGAACCCAAGACTACTCGCTAACACACAACCTTCCTTAGCCACTCATCCATTCGTTCTCATCTAAATTAATATAAACGCAAAGTTATAAAACCCGATTATCTAACACCACCTTTGTCATTCTTTCAGCCCAAAACAATTAAGATAGATCACGGCCCACTTGCTTTTACATGTAGGGTTTTTAACAGAAAAGAGAAGCCATCATGCCCACATTTCCCAGCTATTGAACCACGTCATGATCATAACCAATAAACAAAAGAGTGTCGGTGTAATTCATTACTAAAAAAAAAGATATCAAAGTGGAACGTCCTTTTTTTTTATATGACCCAAGTGTCGGCCGTGATTGATGATTTTCTTCCCACTTGATTATAAATAATGCGCTAGTGATGGAGTATTATTTATCCAAGTTGAACAAGCTTATATACGATCCAATTCATTGTTTTAAATTTCTCAGAAGAAAAGAATAATAGTTTAACCGTAGCAGGTACATCCATAGTGATATGTTATTGTGTTTGGGTTTATTTGGTTCGAAGAAAATGGAATAACAGCTGTAATTTGCAGCTGTAGTTGGAAAGTAGCAAGGAACAGATGTAGTGGCGGTGTTTGTTTACCCAAAACAGAAAAGAATAGCAGTAGCAGCGAAGCTGCTAAAACAGATAACCTTGGGTGGCTTCTGGGTTTGGTTTAAAACAGAAAACAGACGAGCAGAAGTAGGAACAAACGATAGCAGCAGTAGCAATGTTGGTGTGATTGTATAGAGGTTAGATGGGTGGGTTGCTTACTGTTCTTCAATCATAGAACGTGATGATGATAGTTAAGGTCTTCGCTGAACCCCAAAAGAAAAACAGGCGGTTTTTAATAATAATGATGTACAAAAGAAATAAAGATGAGGTTTGTAGTCGGACGACAATCAAGGAGACAAGAAGCTTAAGGTAATGGTTGTTTTACAAGTTTTAGTGGTGGTAGTTTTAGATTGATTATAGAAGGTGATGAATGTAATGATTATAACCGACGGTGTTCTTGGGTTTATGGTTTTAATTCAATAATTTGGAGGCTGCGAAATGTGAATGAAATTTGTTAGTTGATAGCGTAATGCCGTATGGTATCTCTTAGCTACTGGAATGACTTTGTCAATCAATTAAATCATGTACAGCGAATAATAAAAAAATAATAAAGGCAACAACGATGGCTAACAGAATTTGGAATTGTAATGTAGATTGAGATCGACAGGTTGTACAGATTAAAGACAGAAACAAATGAAAAGAAGATAATGACCTCAAACTGATTTTGGATTGATCTGTATGTCGATTTCGTTCATGTAATTGATTAGAGACAAAAATAAAAGTTTGATACAGTTTGAGTGTGATATGAAATGGAATTGGATTGTTTTGATTTTTTTTTACTTTCATCAATTAGCAATAGTTAATATCAATCACATACAGTTTGACAGAGATTTATAACTGATTTTAAGTCTTATGTATATAACTACATATTTATATAGATTAATAATTATATTATTAGTAATAATAATATTGATAATTTTATAAATGATAATATAAATACTAATAATAATAAAATTAATAATAATGATAATAATATCAATATTTCTAATAATAATAAATATATAATAAAATAATAATAATAATACTAATAATCATAAAATTGATAATTTTAGTGAGTTTAATAATAACAATCATAATAATGATAACAACAATATTATTAATATTACACTACTTATAATAATATTAATATTATTAACGGTAATAATAATAATAATAACAATTTATATATATACAATCTTATTTACATTAATAATATTAATAATACAATTATTAATATTAATATCAACATTAACGAAAGTAATGATCATAATATATCATTTATACATTAACTTGTTTTTACATATAATATATTATCTTCTAATTTTGTTGATAAACATATTGAAACAAATGCGTTCATGTAAAGCATTATACGTTTAAATATTTTGTTGACATTTTCAAGTTATAATATATACACATATGTATTTATTAATAACTAATGGTTCGTGAATCGTCAGAAACAGTCAAAGGGTAATTGGATATATAAACACAGTTTCAAACTTTTCGAGACTCAACATTACAGACTTTGCTCATCGTGTCGAAATCATATAAAGATTAAGCTTAAATTTGGTCGGAAATTTCCGGGTCATCACAACGCTGACATTAAAAGAAAAGATATAGAATTTGAAATTGGAGAGATGGTCATGCTTAAAGTTGCACCTTGGAAAGGCGTTGTTCGATTTGGTAAACGAGGGAAATTAAATCCAAGGTATATTGGACCATTCAAGATTATTGATCGTGTCGGACCAGTAGCTTACCGACTTGAGTTACCTCAACAACTCGCGGCTGTACATAACACTTTCCACGTCTCAAATTTGAAGAAATGTTTTGCTAAAGAAGATCTCACTATTCCGTTAGATGAAATCCAAATCAACGAAAAACTTCAATTCATCGAAGAACCCGTCGAAATAATGGATCGTGAGGTTAAAAGACTTAAGCAAAACAAGATACCAATTGTTAAGGTTCGATGGAATGCTCGTAGAGGACCCGAGTTCACCTGGGAGCGTGAAGATCAGATGAAGAAGAAATACCCGCATCTATTTCCAGAAGATTCGTCAACACCTTCAACAGCTTAAAATTTCGGGACGAAATTTATTTAACGGGTAGGTACTGTAGTGACCCGAACTTTTCCATGTTTATATATATTAATTGAGATTGATATTTACATGATTAAATGTTTCCAACATGTTAAGCAATCAAACTTGTTAAGACTTGATTAATTGAAATATGTTTCATATAGACAATTGACCACCCAAGTTGACCGGCGATTCACGAACGTTAAAACTTGTAAAAACGACATGACGATATATATATGGATATACATATGGTTAACATGAGATTATGATAAGTAAGTATCTCCATAAGTATATTAACAATGAGTTATATACATATAAACAAGACTACTAACTTAAGGATTTCGAAACGAGACATATATGTAACGATTATCGTTGTAACGACATTTAAATGTATATATATCATATTAAGATATATTAATATATCATAATATCATGATAATATAATAATTTAACATCTCAATAGATATAATAAACAATGGGTTAACAACATTAATTGAGATCGTTAACTTAAAGGTTTCAAAACAACACTTACATGTAACGACTAACGATGACTTAACGACTTAGTTAAAATGTATATACATGTAGTGTATTTAGACGTATTAAAATACTTTTGGAAGAATTCAAGACATATATCAAAACACTCATACTTAACGAAAATGGTTACAGTTACTTTCCCATTCTTTTCTTTCATCAAGAATTCTAGTCGTATTCTTACCCGTATTATACACAGCTTCAAAAAGTACTTACTATGGGTATATACCAATAGGAACTAACATGGGATTCCACTCTTGATTATATCATGTATGACTAATCAATTTTAACTTCTATCATGAGCTAGTCAACTAACTAGAACTCCTTTTAACCCCACTCACCACTCACCAATTACCACTCATCATTCACTCCATTTCACTTCCAATTCTCTTTCTAATTCTCTCTCAACACACACACACACTATTATGAACGTATTTTTCCAGTAGTTAATCATCATCTTCATCAAAAATCACTTCAAGAATCAAGCTATAATCATCATAGGAAGAACACTTCAAGAACACTTCAAAAATCCCTTCAAGTTTACTAATTTACTTCCAAGCTTTCTAATCCATTCCAAGTAATCATCTAAGATCAAGAAACCTTTGTTATATACAGTAGGTTATCTTTCTTATTCAAGGTAATATTCATATTCAAACTTTGATTCAATTTCTATAACTATAAACTATCTTAATTCGAGTAAAAATCTTACTTGAACTTGTTTTTGTGTCATGATCCTACTTCAAGAACTTTCAAGCCATCCAAGATCCTTTGAAGCTAGATCATTTCTTGTCACTTCCAGTAGGTTTACCTACTAAACTTGAGGTAGTAATGATATTCATAACATCATTCGATTCATATATATAAAACTATCTTATTCGAAGGTTTAAACTCGTAATCACTAGAACATAGTTTAGTTAATTCTAAACTTGTTCGCAAACAAAAGTTAATCCTTCTAACTTGACTTTTAAAATTAACTACACACATGTTATATATCTATATGATATGCTAACTTAATGATTTAAAACCTGGAAACACGAAAAACACCGTAAAACCGGATTTACGCCGTCGTAGTAACACCGCGGGCTGTTTTGGGTTAGTTAATTAAAAACTATGATAAACTTTGATTTAAAAGTTGTTATTCTGAGAAAATGATTTTTATTATGAACATGAAACTATATCCAAAAATTATGGTTAAACTCAAAGTGGAAGTATGTTTTCTAAAATGGTCATCTAGACGTCGTTCTTTCGACTGAAATGACTACCTTTACAAAAATAACTTGTAACTTATTTTTCTGACTATAAACCTATACTTTTTATGTTTAGATTCATAAAATAGAGTTCAATATGAAACCATAGCAATTTGATTCACTCAGAACGGATTTAAAATGAAGAAGTTATGGGTAAAACAAGATCGGATAATTTTTCTCATTTTAGCTACGTGAAAATTGGTAACAAATCTATTTCAACCATAACTTAATCAACTTGTATTGTATATTATGTAATTTTGAGATACCATAGACACGTATACAATATTTCGACCTATCATGTCGACACATCTATATATATTTCGGAACAACCATAGACACTCTATATGTGAATGTTGGAGTTAGCTATACAGGGTTGAGGTTGATTCCAAAATATATATAGTTTGAGTTGTGATCAATACTGAGATACGTATACACTGGGTCGTGGATTGATTCAAGATAATATTTATCGATTTATTTCTGTACATCTAACTGTGGACAACTAGTTGTAGGTTACTAACGAGGACAGCTGACTTAATAAACTTAAAACATCAAAATATATTATAAGTGTTGTAAACATATTTTGAACATACTTTAATATATATGTATATATTGTTATAGGTTCGTGAATCAACAGTGGCCAAGTCTTACTTCTCGACGAAGTAAAAATCTGTGAAAGTGAGTTATAGTCCCACTTTTAAAATCTAATATTTTTGGGATGAGAATACATGCAGGTTTTATAAATGATTTACAAAATAGACACAAGTACGTGAAACTACATTCTATGGTTGAATTATCGAAATCGAATATGCCCCTTTTTATTAAGTCTGGTAATCTAAGAATTAGGGAACAGACACTCTAATTGACGCGAACTCTAAAGATAGATCTATTGGGCCTAACAAACCCCATCCAAGGTACCGGATGCTTTAGTACTTCGAATTTTATATCATATCCGAAGGGTGTCCCGGAATGATGGGGATATTCTTATATATGCATCTTGTTAATGTCGGTTACCAGGTGTTCACCATATGAATGATTTTTATCTCTATGTATGGGATGTGTATTGAAATATGAAATCTTGTGGTCTATTGTTACGATTTGATATATATAGGTTAAATCTATAACTCACCAACATTTTTTTTGATGTTTAAAGCATGTTTATTCTCAGGTGAATATTAAGAGCTTCCGCTGTTGCATACTAAAATAAGGACAAGATTTGGAGTCCATGTTTGTATGATATTGTGTAAAAACTGCATTCAAGAAACTGATTTTGATGTAACATATTTGTATTATAAACCATTATGTAATGGTCGTGTGTAAACAGGATATTTTAGATTATCATTATTTGATAATCTACGTAAAGCTTTTTAAACCTTTATTGATGAAATAAAGGTTATGGTTTGTTTTAAAATGAATGCAGTCTTTGAAAAACGTCTCATATAGAGGTCAAAACCTCGCAACGAAATCAATTAAGGTTGTAACATCCCGCCTTTTTCCGTCTACTTTTCCGTTTAACTATTTGAGTTCCGTTATATGTTTATAACACCTCCCGTTAATACGCGTTTCGATTTATATTGATTAGGTAATTTAACGCACCCGATTGGAAGTAGAGGGACTTGTTTCGCCAACATGCCAAAATGGTGACTAGCCATTTGACTAGTCAACCCCCTTATCCTCCCCATTTTCATTTTCTTTCTTCTTTTCTTTTCATACTTCTCCATTTTTCTCAAATTCTCCAAAAAGCAAATCATCATCTAAAATCATTCAAGAAGGATTCATTCCAAACCGTTTACATATTTGAACTCCTCGTGATCTCCTCTTCGATTCCATACCAACCTCATCAAATTTGGGTAACTTTCTAAAATCACTAATCTTTGTGTTCTTGAGATTTTTAAGTTATAAGTTTGTTAATTAGTGTCTATGGCTCAAGTTTAGTTTGTTTATGTGATTTGTATGCGTGATTTCGATATTTTGAAGTAACTAGTTCATATGGAAAGTTAACATGTTTAATCTTGAATATTAAGTGTTCATATGTTGTTAGATGCTAAGACTTCATGTTTTAATCTTGTTCCTAGTGTTACTAGCTTCATTATGATGTAAAGATTGACCAAGGAAACCCCTTAAACTTGATTATGAAATTTGGTGATTTTTGGTTGGGGTTTCATGAACTAAGAATGAATCTTTGATGCATTAAATGACATGAATGTTAATTGTAAGTGTTAGGTTGTGTTGTATGCTTAATTACCTACGAAACGGCATATCGTTCATGTAATTTGGTTACCGAATCATTTAATTTCAATATTGACTTGAATGCATTGATTATGGAACATTAAATGCGATTTTAGGTTGTTATAAGTGCAAGTTTGATTGATGATATGTGTTTAGTTGCTTTCCTCGTCAAATTACCTTTCCAACGATGTATGATAGGCGTTATAAGTGTTTGCGGGTCAAGAATTGTGTTAGAATTGGTTTTGGTTCGTGCACATTTAAAAAGCAGAAAAATAGCTGAAGCAGCAGGGTGGCGCGGCGCGCCATACCCCCCGCGCGGCGCGCCGATTGGGTCTGTCCAATTTGGTCAATTTTCGAATAATGTTTGGCATGCTACGCACCTCCGATTAACATGTAACTTGGCCAACATGCTCATATATGATTTCTAAGATTAGAAAAATAGTTCGGAACCCGACCCGAACGTGTTGACTTTCGTTGACTTTGACCGACCAAAGTTTGACTTTTTGTCAAACTTAACCAAATGATTATGCAACCTTCCTAACTTATTTACATACTTGTATCTTGCATGAAACTTGGCAATTTGATTTCACATGCTAAATAATCGAGTCGTAACGAGCCATAGGACTAATTGAACATCTTTGACCTATCGTGTTTACCGTTATTGATACAACCTATTGTTTAGGTCAAGACTAGCATTGTTCTTTGCACACGTTTACTTGTTGAAGTACTTTACTACTCGTGCACTCAAGGTGAGATCATAGTCCCACTTTTACTCTTTTAACTTACTTTTGGGATGAGAAAACATAAACGATACTTTTGAACTAAGTGAACACAAGAACGGGAAAACAAACATTCTACATACGAGTTTAGAACGAAAATCCTCAATCCGATTATCATTAGTTACATCAGATGGTGTAAGCGAGAACTTATGTTATATGGCCATATGGGTTTGACAAACCCTCATTCAAACGGTTCGCTACCGTTTACGAATGAAATATATTTTCGGGAACAGTGTTGTTCTAGCACTAATTGATGGGGTATTCAACGGACGGAATGTTAAGCTTTGATAATTGGGTGCTCGTGAATATTAACTTTTAGAATGTACTATGGCTTTATCGATGTTGCAAATCTTGTGGTTCAACTTACTATTACTCATTTACTTATTTAAACCTATGATTTCACCAACGTTTTCGTTGACAGATTCTCTATGTTTTTCTCAGGTCCTTGAACTTAGGTGATACATGCTTCCGCTCATACTATTTGATACTTGCATTGGATGTCGAGTATACTTGCATACGTGGAGCGTCTTTTGACTACTTTTAATCGTGTCGCATGTGTTTTACACAAACTTTAAACATTGTTATGTACTTGTTGTGGAAACTACTTTTGTAAACTTTGAAACACCCTTATTTATGAAATGAATGCGACATACTTTTCGGTCAAACTTTGTTATAAAGACTTACGACCATGTAATGGGACCATACGTAGATGACGCCGTCATTTGACGATTTGTCGGGGTCGCTACAAGTGGTATCAGAGCTTTGGTTGTAGGGATTTAGAGTTCATTGGTGTCAACCCCGAGTCTTAGGGTACATTGGTGAGTCTAGACTACAACCGGCATATAGACTTGACATAGGAATTACTTGACAAATTGTGCATTTATACTCTAACTCTTCTACTCATATCTACTCTTATTCTATCTAAATTTTGCGTTATATAATTTAATTGACACGCCACCTTGACTATATGACGTAATGTCGAATGCACATATGAATTAGGGTAATATAATTCCCGGAAATTATATTACGGTGACTCATATGAACATACCGACATTATGACATAAAGAATTTAAGGCGGGTCAAGGATAATTTTCTCTCTATCTTTATTCCATATCACGGTTAGTATTATTTAGAATACTAACCAACGGTATTATTTTGTTTTGAAGGAACAATGGCTCCTCGTCGTGTACGCCGCAATGAAACTCCCGAACAAGCTCTCGAACGGATGATAGCTACCGCCGTAGATGCGGCCATGGCCGGTCACTCTTCCAACAACAATAACAATAACAACAACCACAACAACAACAACAACAACAACAATGGGGCCGGTAACTCAAACGAGGGATGCTCCTACAAAGCTTTCATGGGGTGCAAACCTCACACTTATGATGGAACCGGTGGACCGGTTGTGCTTACTCGTTGGTTTGAACAAACCGAGGCCGTCTTTAGCATAAGCGGTTGTCGGGATCAAGACAAGGTCAAATACTCCACCCACACGTTCTCCGGTGTTGCTCTCACTTGGTGGAACACCTATGTTCAATCGGTGGGTACCGATGAAGCTCATGCCCTCTCTTGGGCCGATTTGAAGGAAAAGATGATTGTCGAATACTTTCCGCGCGAAGAAACCCGAAAGCTCGAGGAAGAACTAAGAGCTTTGAAGGCGGTCGGAAACGATCTTAAGGCTTATAATCAACGCTTCGCCGAACTATCCTTGATGTGTCCTAATCTTGTTAACCCCGAATCTCAAAGGATTGAGCTCTACATGCTCGGTCTTCCAAAAAGCATCAAACAAGGGGTGATGTCATCCAAACCCACTACTCATCAAGCCGCTATGAACATGGCTCGCCAATTAATTGAAACGGTTGACGAAATCGTAGTACCGGCTCCTAAGGCCGAGGACAAGTCGGGTGGCAACAAAAGGAAATGGGAAGCCACTCCATCAACTAACTACAACAACAACACCTTCACCAAAAAGCCCTTCAACAACGACGGCAAGAAGGGTTATGTCGGAAACTTACCTTTGTGCAACAAGTGCCACAAACATCATTACGGCGAATGTAACAAGCTAATTTGTCACCGTTGCCAAGGAGTTGGTCATAGGGCCAACAATTGCACAAGCACCGCCCCCGTCGCTCGAAAGGGGCCCAATCCTCCAAAAACGGTCACTTGTTACGAATGTGGCCAAACGGGCCATTATAAGAACGAATGCCCGAAAAAGAAAACCAACCCCAACAACCGAGGCCGAGCCTTTAACATCAACACCGAGGAAGCCCGAGATGACAATGAACTAGTCACGGGTACGTTTCTTCTCAACAACTCTTATGTTACTTGCTTATTCGATTCGGGTGCCGATAAATGTTTTGTGTCTAAGACTTTGGCTCCTACCCTTTGCACTCCACCACACCCTTTAGATACTACTTATTCCATCGAAGTGGCCGACGGAAAACTCTTAAGTGCCGACACATATTACCGGGGGTGTACTTTAAACATTTTGGGTAATGAATTTGAAATTGACTTGATACCCATGGAATTAGGGAGTTTTGATGTAATAATCGGTATGAATTGGATGGTCAAAAATAAATCTCACATTCTTTGCGATCTTCACGCAATCCGAATTCCTATCGAGAATGGTGAACCATTGATTGTCTATGGCGATAAGAGTTGCACCAGACTCAACCTCGTTTCGTGCCTTAAAGTTAGAAAACTGCTCCGTAAGGGTTGTTTTGCGATCCTTGCTCACGTTAAGAAGGTCGAGTCCGATGAGAAGCACATCGATGATGTGCCAATTGTTAGTGACTATTCCGATGTATTTCCCGACGAATTGCCGGGTCTTCCGCCTCATCGACAGGTCGAATTCCAAATCGATCTTATCCCGGGAGCCGCACCCGTAGCACGTGCACCATATAGACTCGCCCCATCCGAAATGCAAGAATTGCAAAGTCAAATCCAAGAACTACTTGATCGTGGTTTTATCCAACCTAGCCATTCACCTTGGGGCGCTCCGATTTTGTTTGTTAAAAAGAAAGACGGATCCCTACGAATGTGCATTGATTATCGTGAACTAAATAAACTGACGGTTAAGAACCGATATCCTCTTCCTCGCATCGATGACCTCTTTGATCAACTACAAGGGTCTTGTGTATATTCGAAAATCGATCTCCGCTCGGGTTATCATCAATTGAGGGTTAAGGGGGAAGATGTCTCCAAAACCGCTTTCCGAACTCGTTATGGTAGTTATGAATTCCTTGTCATGCCATTTGGTCTCACTAACGCACCGGCGGTATTCATGGATCTTATGAACCGCGTGTGCAAACCGTATCTCGATAAATTCGTTATTGTGTTCATCGATGACATATTGATCTATTCTAAAAATGAAGAAGAGCACGAACAACATCTCCGACTTGTGCTCGAACTTTTAAGACAAGAACAACTCTATGCCAAATTCTCCAAGTGTGAATTTTGGTTAAAGGAAGTTCAATTTCTTGGTCATGTTGTAAGTGACCAAGGTATTAAAGTCGATCCATCGAAAATCGAAGCCATTAGCAAATGGGAGACTCCTACTACTCCTACTCACATTCGTCAATTTTTGGGTCTCGCCGGGTACTATCGTAGATTCATCGAAAATTTCTCTTTGGTTGCACGTCCTCTAACCGCATTGACTCACAAGGGAAAGAAATTTATTTGGGCGACCGAACATGAATCCGCATTCCGAATCTTGAAAACGAAGCTAACCACCGCCCCTATCTTGTCACTTCCCGAAGGCAATGATGACTTTGTTGTATATTGTGATGCCTCGAAACATGGTTTTGGGTGTGTATTGATGCAACGAACGAAAGTCATTGCTTATGCTTCTCGACAACTCAAAATTCATGAACGAAACTATACGACACATGATCTCGAACTCGGAGCCGTTGTCTTTGCACTTAAAATGTGGAGACACTATCTTTATGGAACCAAGAGTACTATCTTTACCGACCACAAAAGTCTCCAACACATTTTCGATCAAAAGCAACTAAACATGAGACAACGAAGGTGGATTGAAACCTTAAACGATTACGATTGCGAGCTTCGTTACCATCCCGGGAAGGCAAATGTAGTAGCCGATGCCTTAAGTCGAAAAGAAAGAGTGGTGCCTCTCCGTGTCCGAGCTTTAAACATCACCATTCACACCAACCTTAATAGCCAAATTCGGGTAGCCCAAGATGAGGCTCTTAAGGATGAAAACATCTCTCTCGAACACTTGAACGTCCTCACCTCTCGATTCGAAGTTAAAGAAACCGGACTCCGATATTTCGCCGGAAGAATTTGGGTGCCTAGTTATGGGGACCTACGAAGCCTTATTTTAGATGAAGCCCATAAGTCACGATACTCGATTCACCCCGGTGCCAATAAGATGTACCACGACCTTAAACAACTATATTGGTGGCCGAACATCAAAAGGGACGTAGCTACTTATGTTTCCAAGTGTTTGACATGTTCCAAGGTCAAAGCCGAACACCAAAGACCGTCCGGACTACTTCAACAACCCGAAATCCCGCAATGGAAGTGGGAAAGGATAACGATGGATTTTATCACAAAACTACCAAAAACGACGGGCGGTTATGATACCATTTGGGTTATTGTTGACCGTCTCACCAAATCCGCACACTTCCTTGCCATGAAAGAAACGGACAAAATGGAGAAACTTGCACAACTTTACATTAAGGAGATCGTAGCCCGACACGGTGTACCTTTATCGATTATCTCCGACCGAGATGGTCGTTTCGTTTCTAGATTTTGGCGTACATTGCAAGAAGCGTTGGGAACGCGTTTAGACATGAGCACCGCATATCATCCTCAAACCGATGGACAAAGCGAACGTACAATTCAAACCTTAGAGGACATGTTACGAGCTTGCGTGGTTGATTTCGGAAAAGCTTGGGACAAGCACTTACCTCTCGCCGAGTTCTCTTACAACAATAGTTATCACGCGAGTATTAAAGCCGCACCTTTTGAAGCGCTATATGACCGCAAATGTCGTTCACCTCTTTGTTGGGCCGAGGTAGGCGACGTGCAAATCACCGGACCCGAACTCATTCACGAAACCACCGAGAAAATCGTTCAAATCCGAGATAGGCTTAGGACGGCCCGAAGTCGTCAAAAGAGCTATACCGACAAACGACGCAACGATCTTGAATTTCAAGTCGGTGACCGAGTAATGTTGAAAGTCGCACCTTGGAAGGGTGTAATCCGTTTTGGGAAACGCGGGAAGCTAAATCCGCGGTATATTGGTCCTTTCGAAATCTTGGAGCGTATTGGAACCGTTGCTTATCGTTTAGATCTTCCGCCTCAATTGAACTCCGTTCATCCTACCTTCCATGTATCTAACTTGAAAAAGTGTCTTGCCGAACCCGATATCGTCATCCCTCTCGAGGAACTTACTATCGATGACAAACTTCATTTTGTGGAGGAACCGGTTGAAATTGTAGACACCTCCGTCAAGACATTGAAACAAAGCCGAATTCCAATTGTCAAGGTTCGTTGGAATGCCAAAAGAGGACCCGAGTTTACTTGGGAAAGACAAGATCAAATGCAAGGGAAGTATCCTCATCTATTCGTGAATTCGGAAACGCAAGATCTCGAGGAAGAAACAACGATTACTACGCCTGCCTAAATTTCGGGACGAAATTTCTTTTAAGGTGTAGGTAATGTAACATCCCGCCTTTTTCCGTCTACTTTTCCGTTTAACTATTTGAGTTCCGTTATATGTTTATAACACCTCCCGTTAATACGCGTTTCGATTTATATTGATTAGGTAATTTAACGCACCCGATTGGAAGTAGAGGGACTTGTTTCGCCAACATGCCAAAATGGTGACTAGCCATTTGACTAGTCAACCCCCTTATCCTCCCCATTTTCATTTTCTTTCTTCTTTTCTTTTCATACTTCTCCATTTTTCTCAAATTCTCCAAAAAGCAAATCATCATCTAAAATCATTCAAGAAGGATTCATTCCAAACCGTTTACATATTTGAACTCCTCGTGATCTCCTCTTCGATTCCATACCAACCTCATCAAATTTGGGTAACTTTCTAAAATCACTAATCTTTGTGTTCTTGAGATTTTTAAGTTATAAGTTTGTTAATTAGTGTCTATGGCTCAAGTTTAGTTTGTTTATGTGATTTGTATGCGTGATTTCGATATTTTGAAGTAACTAGTTCATATGGAAAGTTAACATGTTTAATCTTGAATATTAAGTGTTCATATGTTGTTAGATGCTAAGACTTCATGTTTTAATCTTGTTCCTAGTGTTACTAGCTTCATTATGATGTAAAGATTGACCAAGGAAACCCCTTAAACTTGATTATGAAATTTGGTGATTTTTGGTTGGGGTTTCATGAACTAAGAATGAATCTTTGATGCATTAAATGACATGAATGTTAATTGTAAGTGTTAGGTTGTGTTGTATGCTTAATTACCTACGAAACGGCATATCGTTCATGTAATTTGGTTACCGAATCATTTAATTTCAATATTGACTTGAATGCATTGATTATGGAACATTAAATGCGATTTTAGGTTGTTATAAGTGCAAGTTTGATTGATGATATGTGTTTAGTTGCTTTCCTCGTCAAATTACCTTTCCAACGATGTATGATAGGCGTTATAAGTGTTTGCGGGTCAAGAATTGTGTTAGAATTGGTTTTGGTTCGTGCACATTTAAAAAGCAGAAAAATAGCTGAAGCAGCAGGGTGGCGCGGCGCGCCATACCCCCCGCGCGGCGCGCCGATTGGGTCTGTCCAATTTGGTCAATTTTCGAATAATGTTTGGCATGCTACGCACCTCCGATTAACATGTAACTTGGCCAACATGCTCATATATGATTTCTAAGATTAGAAAAATAGTTCGGAACCCGACCCGAACGTGTTGACTTTCGTTGACTTTGACCGACCAAAGTTTGACTTTTTGTCAAACTTAACCAAATGATTATGCAACCTTCCTAACTTATTTACATACTTGTATCTTGCATGAAACTTGGCAATTTGATTTCACATGCTAAATAATCGAGTCGTAACGAGCCATAGGACTAATTGAACATCTTTGACCTATCGTGTTTACCGTTATTGATACAACCTATTGTTTAGGTCAAGACTAGCATTGTTCTTTGCACACGTTTACTTGTTGAAGTACTTTACTACTCGTGCACTCAAGGTGAGATCATAGTCCCACTTTTACTCTTTTAACTTACTTTTGGGATGAGAAAACATAAACGATACTTTTGAACTAAGTGAACACAAGAACGGGAAAACAAACATTCTACATACGAGTTTAGAACGAAAATCCTCAATCCGATTATCATTAGTTACATCAGATGGTGTAAGCGAGAACTTATGTTATATGGCCATATGGGTTTGACAAACCCTCATTCAAACGGTTCGCTACCGTTTACGAATGAAATATATTTTCGGGAACAGTGTTGTTCTAGCACTAATTGATGGGGTATTCAACGGACGGAATGTTAAGCTTTGATAATTGGGTGCTCGTGAATATTAACTTTTAGAATGTACTATGGCTTTATCGATGTTGCAAATCTTGTGGTTCAACTTACTATTACTCATTTACTTATTTAAACCTATGATTTCACCAACGTTTTCGTTGACAGATTCTCTATGTTTTTCTCAGGTCCTTGAACTTAGGTGATACATGCTTCCGCTCATACTATTTGATACTTGCATTGGATGTCGAGTATACTTGCATACGTGGAGCGTCTTTTGACTACTTTTAATCGTGTCGCATGTGTTTTACACAAACTTTAAACATTGTTATGTACTTGTTGTGGAAACTACTTTTGTAAACTTTGAAACACCCTTATTTATGAAATGAATGCGACATACTTTTCGGTCAAACTTTGTTATAAAGACTTACGACCATGTAATGGGACCATACGTAGATGACGCCGTCATTTGACGATTTGTCGGGGTCGCTACAAAGGTTATGGTTTGTTTTAAAATGAATGCAGTCTTTGAAAAACGTCTCATATAGAGGTCAAAACCTCGCAACGAAATCAATTAATATGGAACGTTTTTAATCAATAAGAACGGGACATTTCAACTACCATCCTTCTTCTTTACAAATAAAACCGGAGCGCCCCATGGCGAAGCACTCGGTCGAATAAAACCCTTCTCAAGCAACTCTTGGGTTTGATTTAACAACTCTTGCATTTCCGTCGGTGCTAAACGATAAGGAGTTTTAGCAATGGGAGTAGCTCCCGGAACCAACTCAATGCGAAATTCAACTTGTCTTTCCGCCGGAACACCCGGTAAATCGTCCGGAAAAACGTCTTCGAATTCACTAACCACCGGAATTTCACGAATGGGTGGTGACTCATCACGAGATATCAACAACATGGGCAAGAAAGGCCGTGCCACCACTATCGAGGAGACGACGTGCCCGTGCAAAAGTGCATATCGGCACAAGTCTTCTACGCTTATCACCGTGAATAATTAAATCTCCCCCACTTGGGGTCTTCACACGAATAAATTTTTCATGGCATGCAATATCGGCTCTATTATGATCGAGCCAATCCATACCCACAACAATATCAAAATCGCCCAAGGTCATCGGAATGAGATCTATCTTAAAGTTTTCGGCACCAAACACAACATCACAATTTTTACACACATCAACTACTAGCACCGTCTTGCCGTCCGCTATTTCGACTTCTACCGGATGACTTAACTTAGCTAACGGTCTATTAAGTTTAGGTACAAATTTAGGAGACACAAACGACAAATTTGCACCGCTATCGAAAAGAATCCTTGTCGGATTAGAATTGACCATGAAAGTACCTGAAACAACTTCGTTCAATTGTTTGGCTTCATCATTGGTCATCAAATAGTTACGACCCCTAGCCGTACCCGCCGCCTTCTCTAACCGCTTCACATTATCGTTTCGCAAATCGGAACACTCCGGCTTCTTATGCCCTTCTTTACTGCAATTAAAACAAGTGACCTTGTTTCCGAAAGATGGTTTAGGACATTCACGAGCCATATGATCCGGTTGCCCACAATTGTAGCACGCATAAGAAAAACCCCCGGAAGCGCCCTTCTTCATGCTATTAACACTCTCGGAACCCTTCTTGTTCTTGTTCTTCTTGTTTGAAAAGTTATAATGACTAGAACCTTCAAACTTTCTTTTGAAAAACGTGAAATCGCTTTTTCTTGGAACATCCGGCTCAAAACCCCAAGCCAATTCAAATAACTCATCAAAAGACTTAGCCATACCCCGACTAATCTTGCCCTTGAACTCATCATTCAAAGTACAGTAGAAATCTTTCATTAGCTTGTGATCGTCACCCACATATTCCGGACAAAAATGAGTTTTTGCCAAAAAGGTAGACTTGAGTGTGACAAAGTCCATTGAACCTTGTTGCAAATGGTGCAACTCATCCCGGATTCTATCAAGGTCGGAAGAAGTTCGGTATTCTCTAAAGAATTCCTTCTTAAACTCCTCCCATGTCAAGCTCATGCATTGTTCTTCACCATATAAATTAATTTTATCGTCCCACCACAACTTGGCTTCTTTCCTCAACATACTAGAACCATACCTCGCCTTCTTTTCGGGAGGACACTCCGCGGTACGGAAAGCCCCCTCGATATTGGAAATCCAACATGTGCTTTTCAACGGATGTCACACCCCATTAAACATCAGGGGTTGAGCGTCCTTGAAGTTCTTGTAGTGAAATTCCCGCCTCCCTTCGCCTCCTTCACCACGAGGATAAACATTTCTAGCGTCAAGTGCCACTTCGACAGTGGCCTTCATTCGTTCATTAATTAAATCGGTTATTTGCTCGTCAACTGATTCTTTGAAAACTTTCCTCACGCTAACAATAAAATCCTCCTTGTAGTTCTTCAAGATGGCCTCAACCTTGGCCGTGAATTCGGAGTCCTCGCTTGTACCTCCGATATCGTTATCGTGTCCGTTTCTCATCTTCATTCTATAAAACAGAAAAGGTTAAACTAAGAACGAAAGGACATAACAAGTAAGTATACATGTACACCACGCCACCCCATCTTGCTCAATAATCGTCGTACATTGCTTGTTTGATACGATTTGCACCCGTAACAACGGTAGCTAATTATTGTTGTGCGAGCACGTCGCATTAACTCACTAGTACCACGTCTATCTCGCTTGATGATTACTAAAATAACACAAAGCAATTAGTGCATGGTTAATTCACATAAACACTAGCACTAAAAATTCCCTTTCCGACCCAAAGTCCTACAAGTCCCGCATAAAGCGTACACACAGTAAAGTCTAAGTCTAGGCACCTATCTCAAGTCACCTAAATCCCTTAGACTATGCTCTGATACCACTTGTAACAACCCAAACCAAAACACAAACGAACCCGCGAAAAATATCAAATAAAAAAAAATTTGTTTGTTCAGCATCTGGCGCGGCGCGCCAGACCCCCGCGCGGCACGCCAAACTGGTCTGTCCCAAAAGTCTTGAAATGCGAAAAAGATTGGCCACTTCCTGACATAATTAGACAAAACGCTTTTAACAACATATTTAAATATGTAAAACTAACACATTCCATTAATAAAAATGAGTTTTACGAAGCGAGGCCCACATCGACCGTTTTACGAGTTTAATACAAAATATGATTTTCGACCATCAAAAGTTTAAGTACCAAACTACACTACGAGCATGGTATTTGGGATTAAACTACCCAAGTCTCGGTCAAACTCCAAAAGCTAATATCTTCAAAAGCGTTCCCTAACAACAACGGGATCTTTAATCCAAGATGATGCCCTTACCCTTGTCCAGAACCGAACCTATAAAAAGGTAAACAACGAGAGGGTAAGCTAACGCTTAGTGAATGCAATAATTATACACATACATATATAATATACCTACATGCAATCACTTACTCAAACACCGCATACATGCTAGCAACACAATTAGCTTATAATCTCGAATACGAGCTAGGAATCTCCAATACCACAAGCTAGCATAGCAATGCATATAAATATAACTCGAATAATATAATATGCTTACATTTACAAAACAATAACCATGGTTAACCAATCGTACAAGGGAATGGCGCTCGCGAAAACGCCATCGGTGTTCATAACATCCGTTAGGGTACTTAACACCTCGTATCACTAACCCCTAGGGTGGCACCTTAACACCTCGGCACTTTACCCCGAGTGGCATCTTAACACCTCGATGCTTCACTCATTATTTTACGAAGTGGTGTCTTAACACCTCGACACCACACCCTAGGTGGCATCTTAACACCTCGATGCTTCACCCCAAGTGGCATCTTAACACCTCGATGCTTCACTCATCACGTGAAACGTGGTGTCTTAACACCTCGACACTACACATTTTACGCTACAACAAATAGATACATTATATACTTACACATATAATTATTCCACTTACCTCAAAACCTCTTGTGAAAAGATACCCGAGCTTGCAAAACCTCAATGTAACGTACCTATCACATTATACATATTATCAATCACAAACTCAAGTTGGTCAATCAATTCTTTCACCATTCTAAAGTCATTTTGACCCAAAGTGCAATTTCAACCCATTTGCACCCTTAACCCTAATTTTGGGTCAACTCATACCAAAACCCTAACGTTAGCCATGATAGATTTAAAACACATCTCAAAACAAGGTTTAGACATTAATCACAAACATTAACTAACTTAAGTCCACTTTGACCCATTTGACCAATTTAAGGTCTACACACCCATTTCGGGTCATCCACTAACCCACTTAACACCCCTTTATATATATAAGTGTGCTAGTAATTTGACTAACCAATTTAAGCTCATAAACATAAATTAATACTTTGAAAGTTAGTCAACTTTGAGTCTACATGACCCAAATTCACCCAAAAACCCCTAATTCACTAACAAATGGGTTTTATGTGCAACACTACCCAAACCCTAACCCTTAATACAATTAAAGTAAGAAATTAGGTTTTATAACTTACCAACACAATCACCACGTAGCTAGCGACTAGATAAATGACTTTAGAACTCGCACTAAGACCCGATTCAACCTCCTTCTTCCTTTAATGGAGCTTTCTCACTCTAGAACTTCCTCTCTCTCTAGGATTTAATGAAAAGTGATAAGGTAGATGGAAATAGAGTAAAGGAGACTCCAACAACTGATCCCAAGTCTTAAAGTCGGGTCCCATGTGAATTTACCAAAAAGCCCTTAAAATATCTAATTTAAAAGCAAAAGATGCGCTGTCAGCCGGTAATGGCGCGGCGCGCCACTGGCCCACGCGGCGCGCAGATTGCCCTGTCCAGATTCTTCTCTATTTTACAATACACAACGAAAACCTCCACAACTTGAATAAATTAATTACACATATGTACAATGAAATATTTGGGTCTTACAATGCATCCTTTTGTTAGGATGTTAACTTTGTAATGAAATCTGAATGTTCATTTGCAAGTGTGGTTTTGTCGTAGGAGAGCTCATCTATAATAAGTTGGTTTTCTAAAATATTACTTGTATTATAAGATGGGAAAGGCATTGAACTAAAACTTCTCAATGAACTACTATTGCGTTGAAGTAATTTTTCAATCTCTTGTAAAGTCAAATCGTTTAAAGGTTGCATATCAATTTGTGTTCCTGCAATAAATTAAATTTAATTTATTAATATAGTAAATCTGGAAATTTTAGTATAATATAATTTAAATATCGTTGCCTGTTCTGTGGGGATGAACGATATCAACCGGAAAAAATTGAAATGTTTTATCAAATACGGCTTCCGGTCGACTCAGTGTGAGATAACAGTTTATGTATATGTATATGTACTAGTGAAAGACCCGCAATTTCGCGAGACTTTTGAAAGGTCAAATCATTTAAGCAATTAATTTTCTAAACATTATTACTACGAATGTCATAAACATTATATAAAATATTTTAGCATTATATTTTATAACGAATAAAAATGTACTAATAAATTAAAAAAAGTCAAATTCATATAAAACAAATTATCTTCATTGTACATTCCCACATATTTAACAATGTAGTTATTCTTGTAAGGTAATCATGAATTGCGAATAGTGTCATAACTCTTTGTTTTGTTGTTAAGAATTTGTGCATCCCTGAGAAAGTCTTTAGTCTTATTTCGTCAGCCTGTAATGATTAGTAACAGTCTATTTGTAATTAAATGTGAAATGTCCCGTTCTTATTGATTAAAAACATTCCATATTAATTGATTTCGTTGCGAGGTTTTGACCTCTATATGAGACGTTTTTCAAAGACTGCATTCATTTTAAAACAAACCATAACCTTTATTTCATCAATAAAGGTTTTAAAAAGCTTTACGTAGATTATCAAATAATGATAATCTAAAATATCCTGTTTACACACGACCATTACATAATGGTTTACAATACAAATATGTTACAACAAAATAAGTTTCTTGAATGCAGTTTTTACACAATATCATACAAGCATGGACTCCAAATCTCGTCCTTATTTAAGTATGCGACAGCGAAAGCTCTTAATAATCACCTGAGAATAAACATGCTTAAAACGTCAACAAAAATGTTGGTGAGTTATAGGTTTAACCTATATATATCAAATCATAATAATAGACCACAAGATTTCATATTTCAATACACATCCCATACATAGAGATAAAAATCATTCATATGGTGAACACCTGGTAACCGACATTAACAAGATGCATATATATAAGAATATCCCCATCATTCCGGGACACCCTTCGGATATGATATAAATTTCGAAGTACTAAAGCATCCGGTACTTTGGATGGGGTTTGTTAGGCCCAATAGATCTATCTTTAGGATTCACGTCAATTAGGGTGTCTGTTCCCTAATTCTTAGATTACCAGACTTAATAAAAAGGGGCATATTCGATTTCGATAATTCAACCATAGAATGTAGTTTCACGTACTTGTGTCTATTTTGTAAATCATTTATAAAACCTGCATGTATTCTCATCCCAAAAATATTAGATTTTAAAAGTGGGACTATAACTCACTTTCACAGATTTTTACTTCGTCGGGAAGTAAGACTTGGCCACTGGTTGATTCACGAACCTATAACAATATATACATATATATCAAAGTATGTTTAAAATATATTTACAATACTTTTAATATATTTTGATGTTTTAAGTTTATTAAGTCAGCTGTCCTCGTTAGTAACCTACAACTAGTTGTCCACAGTTAGATGTACAGAAATAAATCGATAAATATTATCTTGAATCAATCCACGACCCAGTGTATACGTATCTCAGTATTGATCACAACTCAAACTATATGTATTTTGGAATCAACCTCAACCCTGTATAGCTAACTCCAACATTCACATATAGAGTGTCTATGGTTGTTCCGAAATATATATAGATGTGTCGACATGATAGGTCGAAACATTGTATACGTGTCTATGGTATCTCAAGATTACATAATATACAATACAAGTTGATTAAGTTATGGTTAGAATAGATTTGTTACCAATTTTCACGTAGCTAAAATGAGAAAAATTATCCAATCTTGTTTTACCCATAACTTCTTCATTTTAAATCCGTTTTGAGTGAATAAAATTGCTATGGTTTCATATTGAACTCTATTTTATGAATCTAAACAGAAAGAGTATAGGTTTATAGTCGGAAAAATAAGTTACAAGTCGTTTTTGTAAAGGTAGTCATTTTAGTCGAAAGAACGACGTCTAGATGACCATTTTAGAAAACATACTTCCACTTTGATTTTAACCATAATTTTTGGTTATAGTTTCATGTTCATAATAAAAATCATTTTTTCAGAATAACAACTTTTAAATCAAAGTTTATCATAGTTTTTAATTAACTAACCCAAAACAGCCCGCGGTGTTACTACGACGGCGTAAATCCGGTTTTACGGTGTTTTTCGTGTTTCCAGGTTTTAAATCATTAAGTTAGCATATCATATAGATATAGAACATGTGTGTAGTTAATTTTAAAAGTCAAGTTAGAAGGATTAACTTTTGTTTGCAAACAAGTTTAGAGTTAACTAAACTATGTTCTAGTGATTACGAGTTTAAACCTTCGAATAAGATAGTTTTATATATATCAATCGAATGATGTCATGAACATCATTACTACCTCAAGTTTAGTAGGTAAACCTACTGGAAGTGACAAGAAATGATCTAGCTTCAAAGGATCTTGGATGGCTTGAAAGTTCTTGAAGTAGGATCATGACACAAAAACAAGTTCAAGTAAGATTTTTACTCGAATTAAGATAGTTTATAGTTATAGAAATTGAATCAAAGTTTGAATATGAATATTACCTTGAATAAGAAAGATAACCTACTGTATATAACAAAGGTTTCTTGATCTTAGATGATTACTTGGAATGGATTAGAAAGCTTGGAAGTAAATTAGTAAACTTGAAGGGATTTTTGAAGTGTTCTTGAAGTGTTCTTCCTATGATGATTATAGCTTGATTCTTGAAGTGATTTTTGATGAAGATGATGATTAACTACTGGAAAAATACGTTCATAATAGTGTGTGTGTGTTGAGAGAGAATTAGAAAGAGAATTGGAAGTGAAATGGAGTGAATGATGAGTGGTAATTGGTGAGTGGTGAGTGGGGTTAAAAGGAGTTCTAGTTAGTTGACTAGCTCATGGTAGAAGTTAAAATTGATTAGTCATACATGACATAATCAAGAGTGGAATCCCATGCTAGTTCCTATTGGTATATACTCATAGTAAGTACGTTTTGAAGCTGTGTATAATACGGGTAAGAATACGACTAGAATTCTTGATGAAAGAAAAGAATGGAAAAGTAACTGTAACCATTTTCGTTAAGTATGAGTGTTTTTATATATGTCTTGAAGTCTTCCAAAAGTATTTTAATACATCTAAATACACTACATGTATATACATTTTAACTGAGTCGTTAAGTCATCGTTAGTCGTTACATGTAAGTGTTGTTTTGAAACCTTTAAGTTAACGATCTCAATTAATGTTGTTAACCCATTGTTTATTATATCTAATGAGATGTTAAATTATTATATTATCATGATATTATGATATATTAATATATCTTAATATGATATATATACATTTAAATGTCGTTACAACGATAATCGTTACATATATGTCTCGTTTCGAAATCCTTAAGTTAGTAGTCTTG
This sequence comes from Rutidosis leptorrhynchoides, assembly GCF_046630445.1. Taxonomy (NCBI): domain Eukaryota; kingdom Viridiplantae; phylum Streptophyta; class Magnoliopsida; order Asterales; family Asteraceae; genus Rutidosis; species Rutidosis leptorrhynchoides. The sequence continues at coordinate 27,071,490 of NC_092335.1, forward strand.
TTTATATGTATATAACTCATTGTTAATATACTTATGGAGATACTTACTTATCATAATCTCATGTTAACCATATGTATATCCATATATATATCATCATGTCGTTTTTACAAGTTTTAACGTTCGTGAATCGCCGGTCAACTTGGGTGGTCAATTGTCTATATGAAACATATTTCAATTAATCAAGTCTTAACAAGTTTGATTGCTTAACATGTTGGAAACATTTAATCATGTAAATATCAATCTCAATTAATATATATAAACATGGAAAAGTTCGGGTCACTACAGTACCTACCCGTTAAATAAATTTCCCGAAATTTTAAGCTGTTGAAGGTGTTGACGAATCTTCTAGAAATAGATGCGGGTATTTCTTCTTCATCTGATCTTCACACTCCCAGGTGAACTCGAGTCCTCTACGAGCATTCCATCGAACCTTAACAATTGGTATCTTGTTTTGCTTAAGTCTTTTAACCTCACGATCCATTATTTCGACGGGTTCTTCGATGAATTGGAGTTTTTCGTTGATTTGGATTTCATCTAACGGAATAGTGAGATCTTCTTTAGCAAAACATTTCTTCAAATTCGAGACGTGGAAAGTGTTATGTACAGCTGTGAGTTGTTGAGGTAACTCAAGTCGGTAAGCTACTGGTCCGACACGATCAATAATCTTGAATGGTCCAATATACCTTGGATTTAATTTCCCTCGTTTACCAAATCGAACAACGCCTTTCCAAGGTGCAACTTTAAGCATGACCATCTCTCCAATTTCAAATTCTATATCTTTTCTTTTAATGTCAGCGTAGCTCTTTTGTCGACTTTGGGCGGTTTTCAACCGTTGTTGAATTTGGATGATCTTCTCGGTAGTTTCTTGTATAATCTCCGGACCCGTAATCTATCTATCCCTCACTTCACTCCAACAAATCGGAGACCTGCACTTTCTACCATAAAGTTCTTCAAACGGCGTCATCTCAATGCTTGAATGGTAGCTGTTGTTGTAGGAAAATTCTGCTAATGGTAGATGTCGATCCCAACTGTTTCCGAAATCAATAACACATGCTCGTAGCATGTCTTCAAGCGTTTGTATCGTCCTTTCGCTCTACCCATCAGTTTGTGGATGATAGGCAGTACTCATGTCTAGACGAGTTCCTAATGCTTGCTGTAATGTCTGCCAGAATCTTGAAATAAATCTGCCATCCCTATCAGAGATAATAGAGATTGGTATTCCATGTCTGGAGACGACTTCCTTCAAATACAGTCATGCTAACTTCTCCATCTTGTCATCTTCTCTTATTGGCAGGAAATGTGCTGATTTGGTGAGACGATCAACTATTACCCAAATAGTATCAAAACCACTTGCAGTCCTTGGCAATTTAGTGATGAAATCCATGGTAATGTTTTCCCATTTCCATTCCGGGATTTCGGGTTGTTGAAGTAGACCTGATGGTTTCTGATGCTCAGCTTTGACCTTAGAACACGTCAAACATTCTCCTACGTATTTAGCAACATCGGCTTTCATACCCGGCCACCAAAAATGTTTCTTGAGATCCTTGTACATCTTCCCCGTTCCAGGATGTATTGAGTATCTGGTTTTATGAGCTTCTCTAAGTACCATTTCTCTCATATCTCCAAATTTTGGTACCCAAATCCTTTCAGCCCTATACCGGGTTCCGTCTTCCCGAATATTAAGATGCTTCTCCGATCCTTTGGGTATTTCATCCTTTAAATTTCCCTCTTTTAAAACTCCTTGTTGCGCCTCCTTTATTTGAGTAGTAAGGTTATTATGAATCATTATATTCATAGATTTTACTCGAATGGGTTCTCTGTCCTTCCTGCTCAAGGCATCGGCTACCACATTTGCCTTCCCCGGGTGGTAACGAATCTCAAAGTCGTAATCATTCAATAATTCAATCCACCTACGCTGCCTCATATTCAGTTATTTCTGATTAAATATGTGTTGAAGACTTTTGTGGTCGGTATATATAATACTTTTGACCCCATATAAGTAGTGCCTCCAAGTCTTTAATGCAAAAACAATCGCGCCTAATTCCAAATCATGCGTCGTATAATTTTGTTCGTGAATCTTCAATTGTCTAGACGCATAAGCAATCACCTTCGTTCGTTGCATTAATACACAACCGAGACCTTGCTTTGATGCGTCACAATAAATCACAAAATCATCATTCCCTTCAGGCAATGACAATATAGGTGCCGTAGTTAGCTTTTTCTTCAATAACTGAAACGCTTTCTCTTGTTCATCATTCCATTCAAATTTCTTCCCTTTATGCGTTAATGCAGTCAAGGGTTTTGCTATTCTGGAAAAGTCTTGGATGAACCTTCTGTAGTAACCAGCTAGTCCTAAAAACTGGCGTATGTGTTTCGGAGTTTTCGGGGTTTCCCACTTTTCAACAGTTTCTATCTTTGCCGGATCCACCTTAATACCTTCTTTGTTCACTATGTGACCGAGGAATTGAACTTCTTCCAACCAAAATGCACACTTTGAAAACTTAGCGTACAATTCTTCCTTCCTCAATACTTCTAACACCTTTCTCAAATGTTCACCGTGTTCTTGGTCATTCTTTGAGTAAATAAGTATGTCATCAATGAAAACAATGACAAACTTGTCAAGGTATGGTCCACACACTCGGTTCATAAGGTCCATGAACACAGCTGGTGCATTAGTTAAACCAAACGGCATGACCATAAACTCGTAATGACTGTAACGTGTTCTGAAAGCAGTCTTTGGAATATCATCTTCTTTCACCCGCATTTGATGATACCCAGAATGTAAGTCAATCTTTGAATAAACAGACGAGCCTTGTAGTTGATCAAATAAGTCGTTGATTCTCGGTAGTGGGTAGCGGTTCTTGATGGTAAGTTTGTTCAACTCTCGGTAGTCGATACACAACCTGAATGTACCATCTTTCTTCTTGACAAACAAAACAGGAGCTCCCCACGGTGATGTGCTTGGTCGAATGAAACCACGCTCTAAAAGTTCTTGTAATTGGCTTTGCAGTTCTTTCATCTAGCTGGGTGTGAGTCTGTAAGGAGCACGAGCTATTGGTGCAGCTCCTGGTACAAGATCTATTTGAAATTCAACGGATCGATGTGGGGGTAATCCCGGTAATTCTTTCGGAAATACATCGGGAAATTCTTTTGCAATGGGAACATCATTGATGCTCTTTTCTTCAGTTTGTACTTTCTCGACGTGTGCTAGAACAGCATAGCAACCTTTTCTTATTAGTTTTTGTGCCTTTAAATTACTAATAAGATGTAGCTTCGTGTTGCCCTTTTCTCCGTACACCATTAAGGGTTTTCCTTTTTCTCGTATAATGCGAATTGCATTTTTGTAACAAACGATCTCTGCTTTCACTTCTTTCAACCAGTCCATACCGATTATCACATCAAAACTCCCTAACTCTACTGGTATCAAATCAATCTTAAATGTTTCGCTAACCAGTTTAATTTCTCGATTTCGACATATATTATCTGCTGAAATTAATTTACCATTTGCTAATTCGAGTAAAAATTTACTATCCAAAAGTGTCAATGGACAACTTAATTTAGCACAAAAATCTCTACTCATATAGCTTCTATCCGCACCCGAATCAAATAAAACGTAAGCAAATTTATTGTCAATAAGAAACGTACCCGTAACAAGCTCCGGGTCTTCCTGTGCCTCTGCCGCATTAATATTGAAAACTCTTCCGTGGCCTTGTCCATTCGTGTTCTCCTGGTTTGGGCAATTTCTAATAATGTGGCCCGGTTTTCCACATTTATAACAAACTACATTGGCATAACTTGCTCTGACACTACTTGCTCCGCCATTACTCGTTCCGACACCATTTGTTCCTTTCGTTCTATTAACCCTTAGTCCGTAGACCTCACACTTCGCCGCGCTATGACCATTTCTTTTACACTTGTTGCAAAATTTGGTGCAGAACCCCGAGTGATACTTTTCACACCTTTGGCATAGCTACTTCTGATTGTTGTTGTTGTTGTTGTTGCGGTTATTATTGTTGTTGGGATGATTGTTGTAGTTGTTGTTGTTGTTGTTGTTGTTGTTGTTGTTGTTGTTGTTGTTGTTGTTGTTGTTGTTGTTGTTGTTGTTGGGCCGTTTGTTGTAGTTGCGATTGATGTTGAGATTGTTGGGATAATTTTTGCGATTATTGTTGTAATTGCTGTTGTTATTGTATTGGTGATTCTTATCACCATTTTCCTCCCACTTTCTTTTGGCTTGCTTCACATTGGCCTCTTCAGCAGTCTGTTCTTTAATTCTTTCTTCAATCTGGTTCACTAGTTTGTGAGCCATTCTACATGCCTGTTGTATGGAGGCGGGCTCGTGTGAACTTATATCTTCTTGGATTCTTTCCAGTAATCCTTTCACAAACGCGTCGATCTTCTCTTCCTCATCTTCGAACACTCCCGGACACAATAGGCACAATTCTGTGAATCGTCTTTCGTACGTGGTAATATCAAATCCTTGGGTTCGTAACCCTCTAAGTTCTGTCTTGAGCTTATTGTCCTCGGTTCTGGGACGGTACTTCTCGTTCATCAAGTGCTTGAATGTTGACCACAGTAGTGCGTACGCATCATCTTGTCCCACTTGCTCTAGATAGGTATTCCACCATGTTAACGCAGAACCTGTGAAGGTATGCGTAGCGTACTTCACTTTGTCCTCTTCAGTACACTTACTTATGGAAAACACCGATTCGACCTTCTCGGTCCACCGTTTCAATCCGATCGGTCCTTCGGTTCCATCAAATTCCAAAGGTTTGCAGGCAGTGAATTCTTTGTAGGTGCATCCTACACGATTTCCTGTACTGCCAGATCCAAGGTTATTGTTGGTATGTAGCGCAGCCTGTACTACAGCTATGTTTGAAGCTAGAAAAGTACGGAATTCCTCTTCATTCATATTCACGGTGTGTCGAGTAGTCGGTGCCATTTCCTTCAAAATAGTCAAATGGAACAAGTTAATCATACAGAATATTAAGAGTAGTTAATAGTATTTCGTAGCATAATATGAACTCATTTATAAAAGCTTTTTCTTCATATTAGCGTTTTATAAGTTTAAATTCGGGTAGTACCTACCCGTTAAGTTCATACTTAGTAGCTAATATACAATTCAACTACTACAATTCTATATGAAAAACTGATTGTAATAATATTTCGTGTTCAAACTTTTATACAATATTTTACAAACTTACAATACCGCTTATTTTACATAAAGCATGAAATATAGCACACAATAACTTTGATACAAGATAGTTGTGAAGATAATTCTAGCTAGTACACAAGTCGTTCAGCAAAGGCAATAAAGACACGTAATTCATACGTCCAGAAACAAGTCATGCATTCTGGTTTTACTAGGACTACTTCCCATCCTTGGTCTTGTGGAACATAACCGTTATGGCCGTTGATAAGACAGCGTGTTGTAACGTTGTCAAAGGGACGAGGGTTACGTAATGACCAACAGTCTCGTAATAACCTAAAAACCTCATTTCTTACCCCAATTATCGACTCCGTCACTTGTGGGAACGTTTTGTTTAATAGTTGTAGCCCGATGTTTTTGTTCTCACTTTGGTGAGAAGTGAACATTACTAACCCGTAAGCATAACATGCTTCTTTATGTTGCATGTTAGTCGCTTTTTCTAAATCACGAAGTCCTATATTCGGATATACTGAGTCAAAATAATTTCTTAACCCGTTGCGTAAAATAGCATTTGGGTTCCCCGCAATATATGCGTCAAAGTAAACACATCGTAACTTATGGATTTTCCAATGTGATATCCCCCATCTTTCGAACGAAAGCCTTTTATAAACCAAGGCATTCTTGGAACGTTCTTCGAATGTCTTACAAACTGATCTCGCCTTAAATAGTTGTTCCGAGGAATTCTGACCGACTCTAGACAAGATTTCATCAATCATGTCTCTGGGTAGGTCTCTTAAAATATTGGGTTGTCTATCCATTTTGTGTTTTTATACTGTAAAAAAGACAAGAGTTAGATTCATAAAAAAAATACTTATTAATACAAGCAATTTTTACATATATCATAAAGCATAAGCACACTATATTACATATATTACACCACACGAATACAACTATCTTATTCCGACTCGCTCGTTTCTTCTTGTTTGGTTATGGTTCGTTTTGCCAAGTTTCTAGGGATATATGATGTTCCCCTAATATGAGTCGTCGTTGTCCACATTGGTTTAGAAAAACCTGGTGGTTTAGAGGTTCCCAGGTCATTGTTACAACTTAAGGACTTCGGGGGTTGACGATACATATAAATTTCATCGGGGTTGGAATTAGATTTCTCTATTTTTATGCCCTTTCCCTTATTATTTTCTGTTGCCTTTTTAAATTCAGTTGGGGTAATTTCTATAACATCATCGGAATTCTTTTCGGAATCCGATTCATCGGAGAATTGGTAATCCTCCCAATATTTTGCTTCCTTGGTGGAAACACCATTGACCATAATTAACCTTGGTCGGTTGGTTGAGAATTCTCTTTTACTTAACCGTTTTATTATTTCCCCCACCGGTTCTATTTCTTCTTCCGGTTCCGATTCTTCTTCCGGTTCCGATTCTTCTTCCGGTTCCGACTCTTCTTCCGGATCCTCTTCGGGAACTTGTGAATCAGTCCACGAATCATTCCAATTTACATTTGACTCTTCATTATTATTAGGTGAGTCAATGGGACTTGTTCTAGAGGTAGACATCTATTACATAATATCAAACACGTTAAGAGATTAAAATATCACATAATATTCATATGTTAAAAATATATAGTTTCCAACAAAAATGTAAAGCAATCATTTTTAAAGAAAACACGGTCGAAGTCCAGACTCACTAATGCATCCTAACAAACTCGATAAGACACACTAATGCAAATTTTCTGGTTCTCGAAGACCAACGCTCGGATACCAACTGAAATGTCCCGTTCTTATTGATTAAAAACATTCCATATTAATTGATTTCGTTGCGAGGTTTTGACACGTTTTTCAAAGACTGCATTCATTTTAAAACAAACCATAACCTTTATTTCATCAATAAAGGTTTTAAAAAGCTTTACGTAGATTATCAAATAATGATAATCTAAAATATCCTGTTTACACACGACCATTACATAATGGTTTACAATACAAATATGTTACAACAAAATAAGTTTCTTGAATGCAGTTTTTACACAATATCATACAAGCATGGACTCCAAATCTCGTCCTTATTTAAGTATGCGACAGCAGAAGCTCTTAATAATCACCTGAGAATAAACATGCTTAAAACGTCAACAAAAATGTTGGTGAGTTATAGGCTTAACCTATATATATCAAATCATAATAATAGACCACAAGATTTCATATTTCAATACACATCCCATACATAGAGATAAAAATCATTCATATGGTGAACACCTGGTAACCGACATTAACAAGATGCATATATATAAGAATATCCCCATCATTCCGGGACACCCTTCGGATATGATATAAATTTCGAAGTACTAAAGCATCCGGTACTTTAGATGGGGTTTGTTAGGCCCAATAGATCTATCTTTAGGATTCGCGTCAATTAGGGTGTCTGTTCCCTAATTCTTAGATTACCAGACTTAATAAAAAGGGGCATATTCGATTTCGATAATTCAACCATAGAATGTAGTTTCACGTACTTGTGTCTATTTTGTAAATCATTTATAAAACCTGCATGTATTCTCATCCCAAAAATATTAGATTTGAAAAGTGGGACTATAACTCACTTTCACAGATTTTTACTTCGTCGGGAAGTAAGACTTGGCCACTGGTTGATTCACGAACCTATAACAATATATACATATATATCAAAGTATGTTTAAAATATATTTACAACACTTTTAATATATTTTGATGTTTTAAGTTTATTAAGTCAGCTGTCCTCGTTAGTAACCTAAACTAGTTGTCCACAGTTAGATGTACAGAAATAAATCGATAAATATTATCTTGAATCAATCCACGACCCAGTGTATCCGTATCTCAGTATTGATCACAACTCAAACTATATATATTTTGGAATCAACCTCAACCCTGTATAGCTAACTCCAACATTCACATATAGAGTGTCTATGGTTGTTCTGAAATATATATAGATGTGTCGACATGATAGGTCGAAACATTGTATACGTATCTATGGTATCTCAAGATTACATAATATACAATACAAGTTGATTAAGTTATGGTTGGAATAGATTTGTTACCAATTTTCACGTAGCTAAAATGAGAAAAATTATCCAATCTTGTTTTACCCATAACTTCTTCATTTTAAATCCGTTTTGAGTGAATCAAATTGCTATGGTTTCATATTGAACTCTATTTTATGAATCTAAACAGAAAGAGTATAGGTTTATAGTCGGAAAAGTAAGTTACAAGTCATTTTTGTAAAGGTAGTCATTTCAGTCTAAAGAACGACGTCTAGATGACCATTTTAGAAAACATACTTCCACTTTGAGTTTAACCATAATTTTTGGATATAGTTTCATGTTCATAATAAAAATCATTTTCTCAGAATAACAACTTTTAAATCAAAGTTTATCATAGTTTTTAATTAACTAACCCAAAACAGCCCGCGGTGTTACTACGACGGCGTAAATCCGGTTTTACGGTGTTTTTCGTGTTTTCAGGTTTTAAATCATTAAGTTAGCATATCATATAGATATAGAACATGTGTGTAGTTAATTTTAAAAGTCAAGTTAGAAGGATTAACTTTTGTTTGCGAACAAGTTTAGAGTTAACTAAACTATGTTCTAGTGATTACGAGTTTAAACCTTCGAATAAGATAGTTTTATATATATCAATCGAATGATGTCATGAACATCATTAATACCTCAAGTTTAGTAGGTAAACCTACTGGAAGTGACAAGAAATGATCTAGCTTCAAAGGATCTTGGATGGCTTGAAAGTTCTTGAAGTAGGATCATGACACAAAAACAAGTTCAAGTAAGATTTTTACTCGAATTAAGATAGTTTATAGTTATAGAAATTGAATCAAAGTTTGAATATGAATATTACCTTGAATAATAAAGATAACCTACTGTATATAACAAAGGTTTCTTGATCTTAGATGATTACTTGGAATGGATTAGAAAGCTTGGAAGTAAATTAGTAAACTTGAAGGGATTTTTGAAGTGTTCTTGAAGTGTTCTTCCTATGATGATTATAGCTTGATTATTGAAGTGATTTTTGATGAAGATGATGATTAACTACTGGAAAAATACGTTCATAATAGTGTGTGTATGTTGAGAGAGAATTAGAAAGAGAATTGGAAGTGAAATGGAGTGAATGATGAGTGGTAATTGGTGAGTGGTGAGTGGGGTTAAAAGGAGTTCTAGTTAGTTGACTAGCTCATGGTAGAAGTTAAAATTGATTAGTCATACATGACATAATCAAGAGTGGAATCCCATGCTAGTTCCTATTGGTATATACTCATAGTAAGTACGTTTTGAAGCTGTGTATAATACGGGTAAGAATACGACTAGAATTCTTGATGAAAGAAAAGAATTGAAAAGTAACTGTAACCATTTTCGTTAAGTATGAGTGTTTTGATATATGTCTTGAAGTCTTCCAAAAGTATTTTAATACATCTAAATACACTACATGTATATACATTTTAACTGAGTCGTTAAGTCATCGTTAGTCGTTACATGTAAGTGTTGTTTTGAAACCTTTAAGTTAACGATCTCAATTAATGTTGTTAACCCATTGTTTATTATATCTAATGAGATGTTAAATTATTATATTATCATGATATTATGATATATTAATATATCTTAATATGATATATATACATTTAAATGTCGTTACAACGATAATCGTTACATATATGTCTCGTTTCGAAATCCTTAAGTTAGTAGTCTTGTTTATATGTATATAACTCATTGTTAATATAATTATGGAGATACTTACTTATCATAATCTCATGTTAACCATATGTATATCCATATATATATCATCATGTCGTTTTTACAAGTTTTAACGTTCGTGAATCGCCGGTCAACTTGGGTGGTCAATTGTCTATATGAAACATATTTCAATTAATCAAGTCTTAACAAGTTTGATTGCTTAACATGTTGGAAACATTTAATCATGTAAATATCAATCTCAATTAATATATATAAACATGGAAAAGTTCGGGTCACTACAAAATGCATAATATTGAAATATTTTTTAGATAATTTAAAAGAAGTATGAAGTATCTATAGCAGCTTATAAATCATGAAGATAAATCCAAGGTGTCACTCCCTAATAACTTCTTAATCATGATTGCTAACATGGCACTCCCTAATCACATTTTAATTAACACTAATTAATCAACCACTAATCACAGGTAAATGTTAATCATTTTTTGTTTGCCATATGATTTCCGTTTTATGTGAAATAATAAGACCTAAGACCTGCATTTAGAATCTGATTTGCAAAATCAGTTGTTTAAACATAATCAATTCGATAATATTTAACATATTGGTTATCATCTTCATTGTTACTTGATCATTGCTACTAAACCCTTTCCCAACGTAAGTGGCGTTTTTCGTTTGATGTTTACCCTAACGTAAATATATTTTTTTTGGTATGTAAAATTAATTTGTTAATGATGCTGAATGTTTTCTATGTTAATTGTTATATGACGGTTTTCTTATAAGGTGTTTGATCGATTTACTGCTTTCTTTTCATAAAGTTGCTGCTTAAAGGTTCTTTTCATTCTGTTTATTTATCATCGATTTAGACTGCGGTGTGTTACTGTGTTGATCTTATGTTTTTAATGGGATGTTTTATGTTTTTGTTTACAAGATAACATCAAATGGATATGATGTGAACTGGAAAAAGAAAGAAAATTAGTTATGATAGGAATCTCGGGAAGGATTGTTTGTTTATGGTGATGCCGTTGGTTCTGCCTCTTGCCCAATTACACCCAATAACACTACAGTGGTACGTCGTGCTTGGTTTCATCCTGTGGTAGTAGGTCAGTGTCTGGAAACGCAATGTTTGGCCTCTGGTATGTGTTTTATAAATTGTTTTTTATTGGTTACACTTAATTTAATTACAATGCTGATCTAAATTGTTATTTACATCTCATGCGTTGGTAGGTGTCACTGCTACTTCGTCGACCTGTTGTCAAATATGTATCCCGTTGTGTAAATTTCCTGCTGCAGCTCAGTCCGACGATGTGTGTTTGGTTTTTTGTTTCTCTGCCATGTTTCGTACCATTGTAGTATTGTTAATTTGTATATGCTATGTTATATTGCATCTGTTATGTTGATTGTGTAAAATTTATACCATCTCATACGATGTTGAATAGGTAATAACTCAAACAGATTGTTTCAGGTTTACCTTTTAAGTTTCTTTTTGTTCAAGTATTAAAAACTTAGCTAATCATATTATAACCTTGGTGCAAATATATAATTTATTAAGAATAATAATGTATAGTAATAAATATCATTTTTTAGTCATCAACATGTACCTTTCTGTTATATTGTAGTTTTGAATTTTTGAAGCTGACACACTTTTTATACTGATGTGTACAAACAGTAGTTACAACTATCACAATGTATTATAATCTTTTTTATAGCACAAATCAACTGCATAATTATATGCTTAAAATTTTCATTTAAACATGGTGTCCATCTTCAAGATTTAATTATAGGCAAAAACGTATTTCAGTTCACAGTATCATTCAATTATAGTCTGCATTTTTGTAATCATTATATAGTAAGAGTTAACTTTTTCCGAGTTTTGCAGGCAGATATCGTTGATAATACAAAGAGGGCAACTGTTTTTAATTGGATAACAATCCTATTTTCTGCATCACATGTTGTAGGAAATCACCTGGCAAGTTTCCTTCTCAAAGAGTACATTTTTGAGGTAAGACTGTCTTTAGCATAAGATGTCAAAATGAGCGGGGCGGAACAAGGTTGGGTTAGAATGGGTAATTAGTGATACGGTTCAGTAGATTTTTTTGTTTCTTTTATATCTTTTCATTATTTAAATATGCCTAATATTCAAGTACAATTTAATTGGCGCTAAATATATGATTCACAGTTTGGGTGACTTTTGACCCGTTTGACCATCGACCAAAATTAGGCAAAGATGCTACTTCTATCTTAGCATAATATTTCGTTCGTAATTTTATAACTTATTTTCTGATGATATTTTTCTAATTCAGGTTTCAATAGGTCTCTTGATCTTCTGTCCGGATTATATATTTATTGATATGCTTGATGTGCGAGCGGAGGTGTACGAAATACTATTATATTTTACTACGAAATACGATGAAATATTACACAAGTTTTATATAATTTATTTACAGATGAGATATACCTAAACCTTGCTACAACACTATAGGCAGTGTACCTAATCGTAGAGTAGTATAGTTTTTAGTAAGTCTGGTTCGTTCCACAGGGAGACGGCTTATTTTACACTATATTTTTATATAACTATATTTGTACAAAATATAAATATATATATTACAATTATTATTATTATAAAAGGGGGGTTTTACCGTTTAATGACTGGTTTATCGATTTTATATTTTAAGCGAAGCGTAAAGTAAATGACAATATTTAACTAACGATAATTAAAATAACAATAAATAACAGTACGAAGAAATATGAAATAAAATATATCATGCTTATTTAAACTTCCGTACTCATGATGTTTGACGTTTTGATTTTAATTTATTACCCTGGGTTAATTGTTCTTTGTCCTGAATTATTTGATAAGTCCTCTGGTTTTGTCCATAATAGTCCATCGGTCATAATTATAAAGTGCGAGGGTCTTCGCCAAATTAACCTTATATCCGAAGTCAAATATTCCAACTAATTGGGGACTTAAACTGTAATAAGGTTTTAATACTTTGTTTAATGATTACACCAGGTTATTACTGCGTGTAATCCAAGGTTTTAATACTTTATTAACAATTACACCAATTATCCTTGAATGTAATCCACCCCTGTTTTAATGAGTCTATTGACTATTAATTCATCCTCGTGTCTGGTCAAATGAACAATTATTAGTATTTATAAATATCCCGCCTACCGTACCCGATCAAGCGTATGTGGTTATATATAAATACATCAAGTTGTAAATCTCTATATTAAATTAACAAGATATCATTTAGTTAACCAAAAATAAAGCCAATTAATAGCCCATAGTCCAATTTCCACAAGTGTCGGTCTTTTGTCCAAACCCCAATTATGGTCCAAATCCCAGTAACCCCGTCTTAATATTTAGCCCAACATCATGATTACTTCGGCTCAAATACGCATAATAATAACTTAGTTACGAGACATAATTGAAAAAGGAGAACTTAACTTACAATGATTAATTATCGCGTAGTGTTACACGGACAGAACTTCGACTTCCAAACCCGTAAAATAACCTTTACATTACCAAACTAACTAATATAAAACTAAACTATTATATAAATATATATACATATATATATATATATATATATATTACAGAGGGAGTAGAGAATGATATATGGTGTGTGTTTTTCGTTCGACAGAAGCCTGGCTTTTATAGGCAAAATTTCTGATCCTGAACCCCATGCGATCGCATGGGGTTTTAGTGCAAATCTCATGCACTCGAATGGGCTCATGCACTCGCATGGGTTTTATTCCTATTTCCCATGCACTCGTATGGACAGCCTGGCCAGCTCATTTCTTCATTAAAACGTGGGCTGCTGATATATTTTAATATATAATATAATATATATAATTTTATATAATTATATATATATATATATATATATATATATATATATATATATATATATATATATATATATATATATATATATATATATATATATATATATATATATATATATATATATATATATATATTATATTCTTGTACATAGTTGACTTGTAATTTTAGGTTCGTTGACTCGCGCGTTGATGCTCGGTTTATGTCTCGGCTCCGGATTTTCGAACGTCTTTTCGTATGCTTAGATATCTTGTACTTTGCATTTCGCGACTTGTACTTTTATCAATATTTAGACGTTGATCATCAATAAATTAAACCACTTGGATTGTAACTTGTACGTTTGAGCATTTTGGACGTTTGCGTCTTCAAATATTCGTTTTCTTCTTTTGTCTTCGCACTTATTTATTTAAACGAATATTACATAAAAATAGAATAATTACAACTAAAAACTTTACATATTGGGATGATATTGCGACTAAATATATGTTCATTTGGAGAACTATCAATGCTGTCCGGATTTGTTTCTTATAGTTTTGGGGTATGTCAGTTTATGTTACATTCATATTTCATTTATGCACATAATCAAGTCATTTACAATGGCGTGCTGACTTTCCAAACCACTTGCATTCAGTCGTAAACAATTGGACAAAAAAAAAAAAATTTGACCGAATGGTTGGCGTTCAACAAAGACTTCTCTAAAGGTCGACTCCTTACTTACGTTTATATATTTGTTATTCTATATTGTGATAATAATGAGTCACAAAGATCAGCTCTCTGTATTTCATCAAATAGATTCCGCTATTGATATTTAATCTTCAGGTTATAAATAATCGTCCTAATAGTATTTGGTTGATATCATTGTATTATAACGATTAAGCAACTTCGGTAATTAAGAATATGTAATTTATAGGGTGTGATATGTTTTCCCAAGATCATGGTTCCCTTATGCGGATATACGGTTTAGTGATTTCTTCATATTTATCTATTTGAAGTATTTAGTGGTATTTCAAATGTTCATGCTTTTGTTTATATATGAGTTGAAATGTCTCGTTCATATCGATTATAAACGTTTCATATTAATTGGTTTCGTTGCGAGGTTTTGACCTCTATATGAGACATTTTTCAAAGACTGCATTCGATTTTTAAAACAAACCATAACCTTTAATTTATCGATAAAGGTTTAAAAGACATAGCGTAGATTACCAAATAATGGTAATCTAAAGTACAACGTTTACATACGACCATTACATAATGGGTTACGATAATATATTACAACAATTTATTTTCCGAATGCAGTTTTTCTTTAAACATTATCATACAAGCATGCTGACTCCAAATTTTGTCCTTAATTTAGCATGCAACAGCGAAAGCTCTTAAAAATCACCTGAGAATAAACATGCTTAAACGTCAACAAAAATGTTGGTGAGTTACAGGTTTAGCCTATATGTATATCAATTTGTAATAATAGACCACAAGATTTCACTTTTCATAAACATCCATCTCATATCAGGCATTTCGCAAACTGCATAGAGATAAAAATCATTCATATGGTGAACATCTGGTAACCGACCTTAACAAGATGCATATAGAATATCCCCATCATTCCAGGACTCCTTTCGGACATGATAAATTCGAAGTACTAAAGCATCCGGTACTTTGGATGGGGCTTGTTGGGCCCAATAGATCTATCTTTAGGTTTCGCGTCAATTAGGGTGTCTGTTCCCTAATTCTTAGATTATCAGACTAAAAAGGGGCATATTCGGTTTAATAATTCAACCATAGAATGTAGTTTCACGTACTTGTGTCTATTTTCTAAAACATTTATAAAACTGCATGTATTCTCATCCCAAAAATATTAGATTTTAAAAGTGGGACTATAACTCACTTTCACAGATTATCAATTCGTCGAGAATTAGACTTGGCCACGGGTCAATTCACGAACCTATAACAAATATATATACATATATATTAAAGCATGATCGAAATATATTAACAACATTTTTATTACGTTTTAACGATTTAAATTTGTTAAGTTAACAGTCCAACGTTAGTAGTCCACAATTAGTTGTCCACAGTTAGTAGTACATAAATAAGTCAATATATATTATCTCGAATCAATCCACGACCCAGTGTATACAAGTCTCAGACTCGATCACAACTCAAGGTATATATATTATTTTAGAATCAACCTCAACCCTGTATATATAACTCGAGTATTACCGCATATAGAGTGTCTATGGTTATTCCAAATAATATATATAGATGACTTCGATATGATATGTCAAAACATTGTATACGTGTCTATGGTCTATCAAGATTACATAATATATATTTGAATACATGTATAATACATTATAAGTTAGTTAAGTTATGGTTAGTATAGATTTGTTATAAAATTTTCGTAGCTAAACTAGTAAATCTAACCAATTTTGTTTTACCCATAATTTCTTCGTTATAAATCCGTTTTGAGTGAATCAAGTTGCTATGCTTTCATAATGAACTGAAATTTATGAAACTAAACAGAAAAAATATAAGTTTATAGTCGGAAATACAGGTTACAAGTCATTTTTGAAAGAGGTAGTCATTTCCGTCGAAAGAACGACATCTTGATGACCATTTTGAAAAACATACTTCCACATTGAGTTTAACCATGATTTTTGGATATAGTATCATGTTCATATGAAATATCATTTTTCCAGAAAAAAAATTTCAAATTCAAAGATTAAGATAGTTTTTATTTTTCCAATCCAAAACAGCCCCCGGTTTTACTACAACGGTGTATGTCCGGTTTTACGGTGTTCTTCGTGTTTCCAGGTTGTAAATCATTAAGTTAGCATATCATATAGATATAGAATATGTATTTAGTTGATTTTAAAAGTTAAGTTAGAAGGATTAACTTTGTTTGCGAACAAGTTTAGAATCAACTAAACTACGTTCTAGTGATTACAAGTTATAATCTTCGAATAAAATAGTTTTATATATAAGAATCGAATGATGTTATGAACATCATTTCTACCTCACGTATAGTAGGTAAACCTACTGGAAATGACAAGAAATGATCTAGAGCTTCAAAGGATCTTGGATGGCTTGAAAGTTCTTGAAGTAGAATCATGACACGAAAACAAGTTCAAGTAAGATTACTACTTGAATTAAGATAGTTATAGTTATAGAAATTTAATCAAAGTTTGAATATGAATATTACCTCGAATAAGAAAGATAACCTACTGTAAATAAAAAAGGTTTCTTAAAGTCTTCAGAAAAATCCCAAAATTTTAAATTAACTAAATTTATTTATTTTGGTCATTATGGTATAAAATTCGATCATTAACTATTAAATAAAAATTACATTAATTATTCACTCCTAACCCCAAGTAAAATATGAAAAGTTTTAGAATTCAACAAATAGTTCCTAAATACATTTTTTAATAAGCCTAAAATTTATAAAACCCATTTTCAGATCACCGTTTATTTTAAAATCACATAAGTTCGTTTCTAACTTGATTAATAACTATCAAAATGACAAACGAGCACTACGAGCATTTATTAAATAAATTTTAAATCATATATATATATATATATACAGTATATATTCAATATACTTTATATATATATATATATATATATATATATATATATATAGTAATATCATATATTATTTTATTTACACAAATGAATTAGATCATATAAGTTTCTATTTCAAATTTATATATATATATTTAAAAATATATGTATTTATTTACAGATAGTGGTTCGTGAATCGTCGGGAATAGTCGAAGGTCAAATGAATTCATAACATAGTTCAAAATTTTTGAGACTCAACCTTACAGACTTTGCTTATCGTGTCGAAATCATATAAAGATTAAGGTTAAATTTGGTCAGAAATTTCTGGGTCGTCACAGTACCTATCCGTTAAAGAAATTTCGTCCTGAAATTTGATTGGGATGGTCATGGCTGACAATAAGCATGTTTTTATGACGCATACGAGTTGAAATTTAGAGTTTTATCATCCTTGAGTAATATGGACAAAACAATTCATTTATGTGAAGCGTACGAGTGAAGCTATCACAAAAGAGTGAAATGATTAAATGCAGGTTCGTTTTAACCGGTGACGTAATCACGGTTGATTTCCTGAATTCAAGGAAAGATAGAATTATCAAGATAATATGTTCTTGATATGTTTAGAGGTTAGATAGAATGTAAGAGTCGTGTAACATGGCACATGATAACGTTATGATCTGTGAATCATTATGTTCTATTAGGAACTCGGCATGACTTACTGTAATATAATCACGTTGATCAAGTGTTATTATATTATACTAACTCATGCTTCAGTTCCCAACACTACTTCAAAATCATTCATATTTTAAACTCGAAGGTTTCAGAATTTAGAACTAAACAGTTTTATTTTATGATATAACACAGATAGAGTGGAGAGATAATTAATATCGGACAAGAATATTTATGAAGATATCTTCAGAAATATTGAGGATATTTAAAATGAAATATACGATGATATCTTAGAATTTCTAATATCGATGGATGATGAAGAAGATTGTCCGTAAAAGTTTACAGTCAGAAACAAGGTATTCGTTAATAACTTCAGCAGATACTGAATCGTTTGGAATCTTTGAAGGCATGTTTAGTCTTTGTGATTTGTCCACAGCCTCCTTCATGGTTTGCTCAATCCGTTTTCCAGTTTCAACTTTTCTGAGCTTTTTCAAAATACTATTCTTTATCATCACTTTCGACTGTTAAGGTCGTTTACAGTTTTTGTTGCTTTATACAGATTTCTCAGAATTTGGAGTATTGATTCATGAACTGGGTGCTTTTCAGAATTTCAGAATGGAAGATCATAATTCTAAGAGATACATGTTATATGTATACATATAACTGTTGATGAAGAAACATTGCGTAATTCAAAATATTGATTGCTGATTTCTAGTAATTGGTATGGCAATTCTCGTTACAAGATGCAGATGAGTATATGATAGGGTTTTAATGAATATAATGATAGGGTTTTAATGAACAAATATAATGGTTTTTCGTAGAGACTCAAGCCAATGAGAAATGAAATTGCTGGTAAGTTTACTGCTAATGTGGTGGGATCTAAATGATTCCCCGGTAATGATGATGAAGGGTAATCTTTATAATAAGGTTTATTCGAATGAAAAATTGAAGCTGATTTGTTGGAGTTGTGACAAAATTGGCTACTTTGGAAAGGAATTTCAATGTTATTTTCGGTAATAACAATGCCAAAGGAGCTAGCACAGATACGTGTTGAACATTTACTCAGGTTCCGAGTGTGTTCAGGTGTATAACTATATGCATTAATCTTTTCTTCCGTAGATGAAGTGCGGTTGGTTCATCCTCTTGATTGAGGTGTTTTCAAGAATCATGAAAAGTTTGAACGCAGATTGTAATCGTTAAGATACAAATGAGGTTTATGATGAAATCAAGTGGAAAACTTGAAGAAATGTTTAGTTTCATATGTTATAATCAATATTTTAATTCATTTTAATTGTCCAATGTTGGTAGTCCATAGTTAGTAGTTCAATAATTCATATATAGCTTAATATATAATATTCGAATTTAATTAATACGTATCGTGACCCATTGTATACATGTCTCAGACTCGATCACAACTCAAAGTATATATATTATTTTAGAATCAACCTCAACCTTGTATAGCTAACTCGATCATTACCGCATATAGAGTGTCTATGGTTATTCAAAATAATATATATAGATGCGTCGATATGATATGTCAAAACCTTGTATACGTGTCCCGATATTTAAAATGCGTAATTAACAGTATTTAAATGATGATAAATAAATTGCGTAAAATAAATAACAGAAATTAAATGACGATAAATAAAATTGCGAGAATTAAAATTGCGATAAATAAATGTAATAAGGAATTAACAGTTAGCTAGGAACAGTTAGCTAGGATTTTGTTAGCGTGGATTCTTAACAAAATTTCTCATAGTTAATTTGTTTGTTTCTAACAAATTTTATTTTGTAAAATGTTTTCTTCATTATGCCACTTGTTGGATTCTGATAGGTCAAAATCCGAATGTGAAATTGAATGAAAATGGTTATTCTGCGGTGAACGGATTCGTATATCTGTGGATGTAAGTAGGATAGTAAATGAATTTTGAATCAGATTGAAAGAATGTACAGTGTAACTTATTAATGTGAAATCTAAATATTTCTAGGGTATTACCTACCCGTTAAAATATTTTCACCATTAACAGTCTGTACAAAAGAATTTTTAATTACAATCTTATGAAAACATATATACATATATATTTTCTTTAGATGTAACCATGGATTTAATGAGTCAATATGATATTAAACTCATTTGATTTACCATTTGAACAAGAATATATAATCTCTAAAACATTAGAGATTACATAATCGCCATGTCGAACGAAGATAAATGATGTAGAATGATACGTAGAACGATGATTATACTCGAGGTAAAGAATGAGATGTTGAGGCATGGATTTTTGATGGTACTGGTGTTGTTATTGATGGTACTGTTGGTGTCGGTGATGTTGCTGAAGCTGGTAAATTTTGCACCATATTCTCCAAATTGATTACTCGAGCGCGAAGTTCGTTGACTTCTTCTATTATTCCGGGATGATTGTCGGTCGGAACGAGCGGATGAATAAGGTTTAGAATTGTTGATAGAATATAATCGTGTCGAGCTACTCTGAAAATGAGGCTGAAAATGGTGTTTCGGATAAGTTCGTCGGTAATAGGGATAGCATCGGGTCGGGTTTGGTCAGGTATAGACAATAACAAACTCGAATCCGATTAAAAAACCCACTCCCAAACCCGGTTCCATACCCGACGGGTACCCATTTATTAATTAACCGTCGGGTAACGGGTTTTCCCACGGGTAACGGGGATCCCCATTTATACATTCACCTATAACAATGTTTATGTTCAATAATAATCTAATGCCAAAAAAGTAGCATGCAAAATAGAATGTGATAAGAGAAACATGAAACAACAGAAACATCAAACTACAACAGGTCAGAACAAAAGGTCTTAACAAAAATCTAAAAGTTGACAAGTTTAATAATCTAAAACATAGAATGATAACAAAACAAAAAAAAAAAGCAACAGCAGCTCAAAAGGTGACAAGTTTAATAATCTAAAACATAGAATCATAACAAAACAACAGCTCAAACATCTCCCTGTGTTGTGTCCAACTTTTCTTTTCAGCACCAACTTTTATTTTGAATCAACACTCAACCATCAACTACTGCATCAGCCATCAACTCATCATAGTCATAGTTAACCGTTTGACAATACGCTTCAGACTCCTTGCAACATGTGGCTGTAGATAGAATATAATTGAACATTGTTAATATATCTACATATAAAATAATAAACATGATCAAAAGAATTATTACCTCTTATTTCAGCTAACAACCAACTTTGCGCACACATTAGTGCTTCTAATGTATCTGGATGAAGGCGACTACGATGGAGGCTCACTAATCTGCCACTTGTGCTAAAAGAAGATTCAGAAGCAACAGTTGTTATCGGAATTGCTAATATATCACGAGCTATTTTTTTGAAGATTTGGGTACTTCACGCCATTTGTTTTCCACCAAGCTAGTATATCAAGATCCATTCCCGGTGGACACACTTTCTCTTCAAGGTAATGGTCAAGCTCCAATTTGATACTTCCTGAAACATTCAAAGCAAAATGTAAATGTTTATCAAATATATTCTTTAAAGATATCAATGGACATAAAATCTGAATTCAAGTCATAAAATGAACCTGATGTGGTATCCTCCGCCATATACGATGAATAATCATCAAACAACCCACCTGATCCCGTGTTTTTATTATTTGACATTGGGTTAACGTGGTTGCCTGCATTATTATATGCATCTTCTTGGTAGTGTTCGAATAATTCATACATAAAGACCTTATGTACATCAATTTTAGCCTTTACGTCTTCCATATTACTATAGAGTCTCGGAAAAGAATACTCCATAATGTTCAACTTATAACGAGGATCTAAAATAGCCGCAACTCCCATAAACCCGTGAATAACATTCCAGTACTTATCATACTTTGAAATCATCTTCATAGCCATGTCCCTTATTATCTTCTCTTCGTCTTCACTCCATTGGTTCAATGCATATTTAATTTCATATATAGACTTGACAAATAAATTTGCCGTGGGATATTTATCACCAGAAAACAACAGTGTCACATCATAAAATACCTTCAACTTCTTGCAAATAATATTAGCTAGCTCCCAATCTTTCTCTGATGGCAAAGTATTATAAAGAGCATCCTGAGTCTTAAGACGTCTAAAAACACTCTTATAAATAATAGCAACGTTCAACATCAAGTATGTCGAATTCCAACGGGTTCTACAGTCGAGGCACAACTTCTTTGATGACTGAATATCTAAGTGACACGATGCTTCCTCAAACTTCTCTATTCTTTTAGCAGAAGCTGTCCAAAAACTCACTATCTCCGATTCTTTCTATCCCATCACCAATTACGGATAAACCAACTTGAACAATTAAATTCAGAATGTGGGCACAACAACGCATATGAAATAATCTACCCTTCAAAATAAGAGACTCCAAAGATAGTTTTCCTAGTAATTTCTCAATCAACAAATCATTAGTTGTACAATTATCAACAGTTACTGTTGATATTTTCCTATCTATGTTCCAATCACACAATGTTTCATATAATACATCAGCAAGAACTTCAGCCGTATGAGGAGATGGAACATAAATAAACCTAGTAAAGAAATCAAATGAGCAGTAACATGAGATTAAGTGAGATTTAGACGTAACATCAAACTAGTAACAACAAACAGTAACATCAAACTAGTAACAACATTACAGCAAACAGTAACAACAAACTTTACCTCATTATTCTACTTTGCATATTCCATTTCGCATTAATGAAATGAGCAGTGACAGCCATAAAACCTTTTTCTGATTGTTTGAAGTCCACATGTCGGTCGTTATTGCGATTCTACTTGCATTATTCTCCAAGATCCTTGATTAAAGGAACACTTAAATTAGTATACTAGTATATACAATGTAAGTTTTAAAAATAATTAAACAATTAATTCATAATACCTCATTGTTTTCGTCTTTTCATACTCAAAAATCTTCAATATCTCTTTTTTAAGGGTATTTCGACATGGTACCTTAAAAAAAGGTTGAAGGCCATTCACAAACTTTCGAAACCCTTGATGTTCAACCATAACAAGTGGATATTCGTGTAGAATCACCATCTCTGCCAAATCTCTAGTTGACTTTTCTTTATCAAAGTTATTGTACGAAAGATTAGAGTGTCCGCTCGTGGAGCTTTGATTTATTGATAATACCGTCTGCCGAATATCCCTATTATTTTGCGCTTTACATTTTTCCATGTGAACAAGTAAATGCGTTATCCCACTTGTGCTTTTTCCAGTTAGAAACTTACGACAATGTTTACATTGTGCCTTAAGTTCACCATTCACAATTTTTCTATCAAAATGTTCCCAGGCAGGTGAAGTTAGCTTCCTTTTCCTCGTACCATTATCTTCTTGATTGATGTTCAATTTTTCATGTTGTGATTCATTTGTGCTCATACCTTGAGTGTTATCAGCATCTCCTTGAGTGTTTGAAGTGTTACCATCTTCACTTGAAACACCATGTGTTCTTTCTGCATCCATTTATCTGGAAAAAATGATTCAAAAGACATGTTATTAGTTAACTAAAAAAGAAAACATAACGATAAATCATGTACGAAACAAAAAACAAGTTAATTTTAAGAGTTAGAATCTCGTGAGATCTACAACAGTAACAAAAAAAAGTTGATGGGACTAAACATCTTTGTAGACCAACAAAAAAATGGAACTTCTATCAATGAACAAAAAATGGAACTACTATCAACTAACAATCTATGAATATCTGCATAATTGCATAATAATGATGGTAAACATACATGTATCTAACATAACATATAGTGAAGAATTTGTAACTTTTAGCATCATATTCATATGAAATCAACAATATAATTACCTATACAAATCGATGTGAAGTCGCAGCTTTGAATATCGAAGATTTGGAAGCGGGAACTTCTTGATTAGGACTTGTTGAATATAGATGATTTGGAGTGGAGGATGAATTTGATAGTTTTTTATGACTATATAACCCATTGATTATTGAATTTAATTGGTGTAGATTTGGGGATTTCTTGAACAAACGCGTTAGGTAAATTGGCAATTGAGAAAAATTAGGGATCAAAAGGAATGAAGATTGAAGAGTGTATTGCAATCGAGAGAAATTAGGGATCGACCTAATACTCTCCATCTAAAATCTAAAATTTAGAAATTTTGTTAAATTAAATGATATTTACGGAGTACTTGTTAAGTAATATAATAATTAATAAATATATATGTATATATAGATAACGGATCGGGTAAATGGACCGGGTAAATGAATCGAGTATACGGGTCGGGTAAATGAGTTTTTAATAAAAACCAAACCCGAACCCGAATTCGGAAAAAAAATTAAATCTATAACCATACCCGAACCATACCCGGTCCAATGATATCGGGTTTTGGGTTTAACCATCGGGTACGGGTATTTTTGCCATCCCTAGCCGGTAAGTGCTTCAGGTTAATTGCCAAGAGGGCAATTTGGTTGGTGGAAAGGATCGCTTTCTTCGCATCTCCATTGATTAAGTCGACTACGAACCCATCCCCAACTCATCCAGAATAGATGATGGTTGATTGGTTGATCCATTTCCGTTAAACTGCTTTCGGAGCTTGAGTGGAACTTCATATCGGAATCCGAGGGACTTGAACTAGTGGCGAGTTCCATTTCGTACGATTGAATAAAGGATTTTTTGATATGAAATGATTTTCGGCTATTGGATGGTTTTCTAATTATATAGACTATCTATATATATAGAATAAAAGATTTCGTAAATTACGGAGGAATTTGCGGAATATGTCGGGCAAAGTTTACAGTAACAGATACGCTAAGATATGAATTTTTGTATGTACACAATTCATGCAATCTAGGCAGTAAGACATGTCTAGATTAAGAATGATAAGCAAGTGATTCCCTAAGATTGATATGCAGGTAATTTTCGACACGAAATGATAAGCAAAACTTTTGACATGCAGACACGGTCGAAGTCCAGACCCACTAATGCATCTATACAACGATCAGTTAGACACACTAATGCAAGACCTGGTTCGCTAAGACCACTACTCTGATACCATCTATAACGACCCGTCCTAATCCATCTGGACAAATACATTACATTTGGTTACATCACGAGGTATTTGACCTCTATATGATACATTTTACAAACATTGCATTCGTTTTTAAAAGACAAACTTTCATTACAACAAAAGTTGATGGCATGCATATCATTTCATAATATATCCAACTATAATTGACTTAATAATAATCTTGATGAACTCAACGACTCGAATGCAGCGTCTTTTGAAATATGCCATGAATGACTCCAAGTAATATCTTTAAAATGAGTAAATGCACAGTGGAAGATTTCTTTCATACCTGAGAATAAACATGCTTTCAAGTGTCAACCAAAAGGTTGGTGAGTTCATTAGTTTATCATAAACATTTATTTCCATCATTTTAATAGACCACAAGATTTTCAATTCCATTTCTCATAAATATACGTCCCATACATAGAGACAAAAATCATTCATATGGATTGAACACCTGGTAATCGACATTCACAAGATGCGTATAGAATATCCCCATCATTCCGGGACTCCCTTCGGACATGATAAATTTCGAAGTACTAAAGCATCCGGTACTTTGGATGGGGCTTGTTGGGCCCGATAGATCTATCTTTAGGATTCGCGTCAATTAGGGTGTCTGTTCCCTAATTCTTAGATTACTAGATTAAAAGGGGGCATATTCTATTTCGATCATTCAACCATATAATGTAGTTTCAATTACTTGTGTCTATTTTATAAAACAGTTATAAAAGCAACACATGTATTCTCAGTTCCAAAAATATATTGCAAAAGCATTTAAAAATGGAGCAAATTGTAACATCCCGCATTTTTCCGTTAAATTTATTTTAACGCCGTATTTTTTTTAGATAATACCTTTTGTTATCTAAATTCGCGTCTTTCGTTAACTAACATTCGTGATATTTCCGTTATTTGATTATAACATCACTCGTTTACTCTAGCGTTTTAAAATATTCGTTTGGTTAATTCACACACCCCTTTCAAAATTGAGGGACCGAAGTTGTCAAGTGGGCAAACTAGTTGACTAGGTCAACTAGTCAACCCACTCTTTCCACCATTCATTTCCATCCATCTCCTACTTCCTTTTTCTCTCTAGTCAACAAGAACATTAACTTCAACCAACTTACTAATTCATTATCTAAATCGGATTTAGCAAGCAAACATCAAAACAAATTACATATTTGAAATCCTCTCTTCATCCTCTTCGATTTGGTACAAATTTCATAGCTTGGGGTAACGTTTCTAAAAATACTAGATTTCTCTAAATTCATTTTATATACTTGAAATGGTGTTAGTTAGTATCTATGGCTCAAGTATAACATGAATATATGTTTTGTTTACTCGATTTGTTGTTTTGGAGTAACTAGCATGAACTTGAAAATGGGTGTACTTAATCTTTGATTTTGGATGAGTTAATGTTGTTAAATTGTTAAAGTTAATGTTTTAATTGTGTTACTAGTATCACTAGCTTCGTTTTGATGCATAGGTTGATTAAGAAAACTTCAAACACATGATTATTGATTTTTGTGAATTTTAGTTAGGGTTTGATAGACTTAAAACAAACTTTTGATGTTTTGAATGCCATGAAATGTTATTAGCAAGTGTTTAGTTGTAATTTATATTTAAATACCTTCAAAATGGCATATCATATGTGTGAATTAGATTCCCGAGTCAAGAAATGCGTTTTATGAACTTGAAACGTTGATTTTGAACGTTTAATGATCATTTATTGAGGTTTTCTTTATTGTTAATGATGGAATTGATTTATGAAGTGTGTTTAGTTGTATTCCTCTTTAAATTACCTTTCCAACGATATAAGATACGTGTTTTGAATGTTAACGAGTCAAAAGTTATGGTTGTTTGAAGTTGAAAACGTCTAAGTGATAAACTGCCCCAGAATGGCTGATACAGATGCAGATGCGGCGCATCTGCCTCAGATGCGGCGCATCTGAGGCAGACTGCCCAAAAATGTCATTTTTCGTTTAATTCTAGCTATGTTATGCACCTCCGATTGATATGAAACTTGGCTAACATTTCTAAGCTTAGAAAAATAGTTCGGGACCCGAACCGAACGTGTTGACTTTTTCGTTGACTTTGACCAAGTTTGACTTTTAGTCAAACTAAACCAAACGTTTATGCAATCGTTCTACCATGCTTTTATACTTGATTCTTGCATGAAACTTGACAACGTGATTCACATGCTATACTAATAGAGTCGTAACGAGCCATAGGACTAATTGAACACATTTCGCCCGACCTTGTGTCGTAACCGATTAATTGATACAACTTACTTGTTTAGATCAAGGCTAAGCAACTTTAATGCACACGTTTACTTTGTGAAGTACATTTATACTCGTGCACTCGAGGTGAGATCATAGTCCCACCTTTTCAACAACTTTTTATACTTTTAAATTGTAGGCTGAGAAACATATACTTTGTTACATTTTGTACTACTTACTTTTATACTTTGAACACAAGTATGATGAAACAAACATTCCACAGTGAATTAGAACAAAAATCCTCAATTCGATTATCATTAGTTACACTTGCAGGGTGTAAGCGAGAACTTATATTGTGTGGCCATACGGGTTTGACAAACCCTCATTTCAGACGGTTCGCTACCGTCTACGGATGAAATATATTTTTGAGAAATAGTGTATGTTCTAACACTATTGTGATGGGGTTCTATGAAAGGATACGTTAAGTCTTGATAATTGGGTGCTCGCGAACAATACTTTTGGAATGCAAACGATTTTGATAATCAACATTATGGGAATACTAAATCTTGTGGTTCAAAAACAAGGTTTATTACAAACACCTATGATTTCACCAACGTTTTTCGTTGACAGTTTTCTATATGTTTCTCAGGTTCATACATGGCTATTTGATACATGCTTTCACATACACTCATACTTGCTTGGGGTCAAGCATACATGCATACACTCTGATTTCTTGCTTGGAGTCAAGCATACATACATGCATACGCTAGTGATAGCACCTTTGGATTCAAACATATTGTTTACATACTTATGCTATTTATAGCAACCGTGACTTTCAACTTATATTATGTCGCAAATTTATTTCATTTATACATTATACTTTTGTAAACTTAAACTTGTTGTCGATCCGTTTGGTAAACTAAACTTTGTAAGTCTTGTACTTTTCAAATGAATGCGACATAATTTTGGTCAAACGAGTCTCATATAGGGACTACGATCACGTAACGGGACCTAAGTTAGCGGCGCCGTCAATGACAATTTTGTCGGGTCGTTACAGATGGTATCAGAGCGTTGGTTGTAGGGATCTAGGATGTGCATTAGTGTGTCTGACAGAGTCGTTAGGACGTATTAGTGAATCTAGACTACAACCGGATAGTTAACCATTGCATTCTGACTTGCATTTGCTATAGATAGCACTTACTTGACTACTTGTGCATTATACTTGAATCATTCTTAGGCAAACTTCATAATGGTACCAAACTTTCATTATACGAATCCGTTTTCTACCACTTTCGGGTAACACACGTAAACTTAAGATTCATACACGTAAGGACGACGATGACTTCATTAGTCATACTTGTTCGGGAACTCTGTCTTCCAAATTGTTATTCGCTACCGTTTCAACTTACTATCGGTGTCACACCGGTGTTCCTTTCTATCTACCACTTCTTGTTACTACCATCACTACTCTAGGTGAGTATCGTCATCACTATTTATTACTACAGTTGCGTACTGTTCGTTATCATGATTCGTTACACTTCTCGTACCGGAATACATTATTGTTTGACTTGAACCGCATTGACGTGAACAATCATTTATACATTTCTCTCGGGGAACGCTTCTTTAGAGTTGCACTAATTCTTTCGATTCAATACGAGTCACGTTAGAGACGTCGTTACACTTTGTTCATTTTAGATCTTCACGATTGCACGAACTTGATTCTATTGAGTAATGTGGGAATGGAGGTATGAGTTAGCATAATATAACGACACTCGATCAACGTGGTTATATTATGGTAAGTCATACCAAAGTTCTAATGACACGTGATGGTGATTGGACTCGATCAACCTAATCACCACCATGTGCCATGTACACGACTTCATTTTTCTTGTTTGAACATCCGAAAACTTCGAGAATACTGATAACAACTATACCCGGGACACATCGTCGATTATTGTCGAACCATATTTATGCTTCCGAATGAATGACAAATTTCTTTCGACTTCAACCATATGTTACACGTGTACACTATCTTATTTTCGCGCAATTTTATCGACGAACTACAATATGCTTGATATTCTCACATCGAGATGGAAATTTCTCTCGCCTTACACTCGTACTTTCGTTTAAGGAAATCTTTATTCTAAATTCTCAATGGAGAGAGAGACTCTTCACATTATACTAGTATTCGCCACGAGGGTGAATAGTCCTAACGAACGTTTTCAGAACCCGATAAGAAACTTGCTCTAACAAACATTTTCGGAAATCGATAAATCTTCCGCGGCGCGAAAATTCTTGAGAAACAAAAACTTGTTCAAAATATATCTTTAGGAGATATACTTCGTTTCGGATCGAGATCCTCGTTTCACTTCTAGATTTCGGAGTGCCTTACAAAAAGTCTCGGGACCACGTTTAGACATAAGTACCGCGTGTCAACCACAAACCGACGAACAAAGCAAATGTATGATTCGAACCTTGGGAACTATAATACGAATTTGTGTTATCAACTTCAAATTTATTTGAGAAAAGTATTTTCCTTTAGCCGAATTCTCTTACTACAATAATTTTCATTCGAGTATTAACGCCACACCTTTCGAAGCTTTATATGGCCGCAAATGTTGTTCTACTATTTGTTGGGCCAACGTAGGCAACAATCAAACCACCAGAATCGAACTCATTCATGAAATAACCGTTAAGATCATTCAAATCCAAGAGAGGCCCAAGACGATCCGTGGTCGCCAAAAGAGCCATGCAAATGTTAGACGTAAACCTCTCGAATTCCAAGTGGGAAACCGCGTAATGTTAATAGTCGCACCTTGAGGAGGTGTAATCCATTTCGGGAAACGTAGGAAGCTAAATCCGCGATACATTAATCCTTTTGAAATCTTGGGGCATATTGGACCCGTTACTTACTGTTTCGAATTCCCAATTCAAACAAATTCCATTCACCCTACATTCTGTGTATCAAACTTAAAGACGTGTCTTGCGAAACAAGAACTTGTTATCCTCTTCGATGAACTTACTATCGATGATAAACTTCATTTCCTAGGAGGACTGGTTGAAACTATGAATCGTGAAACCAAATTTTGAAACCACGTAAAAATCTCGACTGTCGAAATTCGTTGAAATGCCCAAGGAAGTACCTTCACTTATTCCTTAGTCTTTAGTCTTAGTCTTAGTCTTAGTCTTAGTCTTAGTCCTTAGTCCTTAGCCCTTAGTCTTAGTCCTTAGTCCATAGTCTTTGTCCTTAGTCTTTGTCTTAGTCCTTAGTCCATAGTCTTAGTCCTTAGTCTTAGTCTTAGTCCTTAGTCTTAGTCTTAGTCATAGTCTTAGTCCTTAGTCGTTAGTCCTTAATCATTAGTCTTAGTCTTAGTCCTTAGTCTTAGTCTAGTTTTAGTCCTTAGTCCTTAGTCTTAGTCCTTAGGTTTAGTCCTTAGTCTTAGTCTTAGTCTTAGTCTTAATCTAAGTTTTAGAATTAGTCTTAGTCTTAGTCTTAATCTTAATCTTTAGTCTTTAGTCTTAGTCTTAGCCTTAGTCCTTAGTCTGAGTCCTTAGTCTGAGTCCTTAGTCCTTAGTCTTAGTCCTTAGTTTTAGAACTTAATCTTAGTCCTTTGTCCTTAGTCTTAGTCTTAGTCCTTAGTCTTAGTCTTAGTCTTAGTCCTTAGTCCTTAGTCTTAGTCTTAGTCTTAGTCCTTAGTCTTAGTCTTAGTCTTAATCTTTAGTCTTTAGTCTTAGTTCTTAGTCCTTAGTCCTTAGTCTTAGTCCTTAGTCCTTAGTCTTAGTCTTAGTCCTTAGTCTTATTCCTTAGTCTTAGTCTTAGTCTTAGTCTTAGTCTTAGTCCTTAGTCTTAGTCCTTAGTCCTTAGTCCTAGTCTTAGTCTTAGTTCTTAGTCCTTAGTCTTAGTCCTTTGTCCTTAGTCCTTAGTCTTAGTCTTAGTCCTTTGTCCTTAGTCTTAGTCCTTAGTCTTTGTCTTTGTCTTAGTCTTTGTTGTAGAGACCCGTCCTAATCCGTCCGGACGAAGTCCGTATCGATTATAAACGATTCACAATAGTTGAATTCATCGCGAGGTACTTGACCTCTATATGATACATTTTACAAACATTGCATTCGTTTTGAAAAGACAAACTTTCGTTACATCGAAAGTTGACAGGCATGTATAGCATTTCATAATATAATTGACTTAATAATAATCTTGATGAACTCAACGACTCGAATGCAACGTCTTTTGAAATATGTCATGAATGACTCCAAGTAATATCTTTAAAATGAGCAAATGCACAGCGAAAGATTTCTTTCGTACCTGAGAATAAACATGCTTTCAAGTGTCAACCAAAAGGTTGGTGAGTTCATTAGTTTAACATAAATAAACATTTCCAACATTTTAATAGACCACAAAATTTTCATTTCCAGTTCTCATAAACATACGTCCCATGCATAGAGACAAAAATATCATTCATATGGATTGAACACCTGGTAATCGACATTCACAATATACATATAAGAATATCCCCATCATTCCGGGATCCTCCTTCGAACATGATATAAATTTCGAAGTACTAAAGCATCCGGTACTTTGGATGGGGCTTGTTAGGCCCGATAGATCTATCTTTAGGATTCGCATCAATTAGGGAGTCTGTTCCCTAATTCTTAGATTACCAGACTTAATAAAAAGGGGCATATTCGGTTTAATAATCCAGCCATAGAATGTAGTTTTAAGTACTTGTGTCTATTTCGTAAAACAGTTATAAAAGCAGCGCATGTATTCTCAGTCCCAAAAATATATATTGCAAAAGCATTTAAAAAGGGAATAATGAAACTCACCTAATGTATTTTGTAGTAAAAATACATATGACTATATCGAACAACAGAACAATGCAGGGTTGGCCTCGGATTCACGAACCTATATCATTTGTATATTTATTAAATGAATCCATGTAAACAGTTCAAAATTTTTAGTGACTCAACATTACAGACTTCGCTTATCGTGTCGGAAACATTTACAGATTAAGTTTAAATTTTGGTCGAAAATTCCCGGGTCATCACAGTACCTACCCGTTAAAGAAATTTCGCCCCGAAATTTGAGTGAGGTGGTCATGGTTAACAATAAAAATGTTTCATGATGAATATGAGTTGATAAATAGAGTTTTATTATCATTGAATAATATGGATAAAATAATTCGATTAATCGAAGCGTATGAATGAAGTTATCACAAAAGATCGAGATGAAGAAATGGAGATTTTCCATAACTTTTGACGTAGTCGCGATTGAATTCCGGAATTCAAGGGATTTAAAGAAAATCTTCGAAATCTAAAAGATTTGATTCTTCGGCGAGTAAGGAAATTAAGATCTCTATAATTAATTACGGTGATCTGCCTCGATTACTCTGTCTGATATTTCCATTATAAATTAAACTTCTTCCATTCCGTTACATTTACCATTCCTATATCAAATCCCCAAATTCAAAAGTTTATGAAAAGGCTAAATTCAGTTCTGATCCTTGTCCTTATCCTTACTATCACAATGATCGTTCTTCTTTTCCAACTCCCACCTGAAGAATCTGTTTATTTCTATTATGCTCTAGTGATTATTATATTTATAATCCTCCCGTGTCTTTATATTGCTATACGTACTAATATCCACGGTTTGTAATTTCTGGGTTGTTGAGTTTTATGTCTTCCCTTTTATTTCAATGTCCCTGCTTCTGTCTCCTATAATCATTGTCATCCACAGTTAATGCCCTCTCTTATTTGTTGCGATTTATACCCTCTTTCTATTTCGGAGCTTCATGCTTTTGTTTACTTTTCGCAAGTAACGGTCCAGAATTCATAGATATGGAGTTTCGAATTATCACAACATACAAGGTAGAAAGGAAAGGTAGTAGCACAATTTATTTTGTCAAATTACCCGAATCGCTGAGAATAGAACTATCAAGAATATATTTTCTTGATATGTTCAGAAGTTAAGCAGAATGAAAGAGTTATGTAACATGGCACATGATGACGTTATAATCTGTGAATCATCATGTTCCATTTAGAAACTCAGCATGACTTACTGTAATATAATCACGTTGATCAAGTATCATTATATTATACTAACTCATGCATCAGTTCCTAACATTACTTCAATAGCATTCATATTTTAAGCTTGAAAGTTTACAGAATATAGAAACTAATAGTTTCTATATGATGTAACACTGATAGTATGAAGAGATTAATGATTTCAGATAAGAATAGTTATGAAAATATCTTCAGAAATATGGAGGATATTTATAATGAAAGATAAGATAATATCTTTGAATATCTAATATCAGGAGATGATAGAAACTATTGTCTGCAAGGGTTTAGAGTAAGAAGCAAGATATTCACTAAAGATTTCAACGGATCTAGATTTATCTGGGTTCTATGAATTTAGGGTATGTTACTTGTATTTCTACTTGGTTTCCTTTATGGTTAGCTCAATCCGCTTTCCAGTTCCAACTTTCCTGAGCTTTTCCAACATGCTAATCTTTATCATCAAACTTTCGATGATTATGGTCATTTACGGTTATCTACAGTTTCTGCTGCTTCATTCAGCTTTTTCAACATTCAGAGTACTGATTTGTGACTGAGTGCTTTTCAGAATTTCAGAATGAGAGATCATAATTCTAAGAGATAAATGTTATATATATAACTGTTGATGTAGATATGCTGTGAGTTTTCAAAGTACTGATTGCTGATTCCCGGTAATTGGTATGGCAGTTCTCGTTACAAGATACGGATGAGAATATGATGAGACTTCAATAGATAAATGTAGTGATTTGTCGGAGAGATTTAAGCCAAGGAGCAACGAGGTTGCTGGTACGTCTACTGATAATATGGTGGAATATAAAAGAATTCTCCAGTATCAAAAGGGTAATCGTATATATCAGGATTATAATAAGGCTACTTCGAATGAAAAGTTAATGTTGACTTGTTGGAGCTGTGACAAAATTGGCTACTTTGAAAAGGGATTGCAAAGTTATTTTTGCTAATAAATGCCAAAAGATCTGACGCGGCTACGTGTTAAACTTTTACTCAGTTGGCGAGATTTCCTCAGGTGCAATACTATATACATAAATCTTTCCTTCCGTAGATGAGGTGCGGTTGGTTCATCCTATCGATTGAGGTGTTTTCAAGAATCATGAAAGGTTTGAACGCAGATTGTAATCGTCAAGATACAAATGGGGTTTAAGATGAAATCAAGTGGCAAACTTGAAGAATTGTTTAGTTTCATATGTTATAATCAATATTTTAATTCATTTTTAATTGTCCAAGGTTGATAGTTCTTAGTTGATAGTCTACAGCAAGCAGTTCAATAATTTAATACATAATATTTGAATTAATTAATACCTATCGTGACCCGTGTACAGGTCTCAGACTCGATCACAACTCAAATTACATATATTATTTGAGAATCAACCTCAACCCTGTATAGAGAACTCGATCATTACTGCATATAGAGTGTCTATGGTGATTCCAAATAATATATATAGATGCATCGATATGATATGTCAAAACCTTGTATACTTATCCCGATATTTAAAGTGCGTAAAAAAATAAATAACAGAAAAATAAATAACGATA
The DNA here is from genome assembly GCF_046630445.1 of Rutidosis leptorrhynchoides. Classification (NCBI taxonomy): domain Eukaryota; kingdom Viridiplantae; phylum Streptophyta; class Magnoliopsida; order Asterales; family Asteraceae; genus Rutidosis; species Rutidosis leptorrhynchoides. Next base: position 27,106,323 of record NC_092335.1, read on the forward strand.
AATAAAGTGTGTAAAGTAAATAACAAAAATTTAATGACGATAAATAAAATTGCGATAATTAAATTGCGATAAATAACCTGCGATAAATAAAATGTAATCAGTTAGCTAGGAACAGTTAGCGTGGATTCTTAACAAAATTCCTCGTAGTTAATTTGTTTGTTTCTAACAAATTTTATTTTGTCAAATGTTTTCTTCATTATGCCACTTGTTGGATTCTGATAAATCAAAATTCAAATATGAAATTAGATGAATATGGTTATTCTGTGGTGAACGGATTTGTATATCGGTGGATGTGAGTAGAATAGTAAACGACTGTTGAATCAGCTTCGAAGAATGTACAATGTATCTTATTAATGTGAAATCTAAATATTCCTTGGGTATTACCTACCCGTTAAAATATTTTCACAATTAACACTTTGTACGAAAGAATTTTTAATTATAATCTTTATGAAAACATATATACATATATATTTTCTTCAAATGTAATCATGAATTCATTGAGTTAATATGATATTAAACTCATTTGGTTTACCGTTAGAACTAGAATACATAATCTCTAAAACATTTAGAGATTACTTAATCTTCATGAAGAACGAAGATAATCGATGTAGGACGATACGTAGATCGATGATTATACTCGAGGTACAGAATGAGATGTTGAGGCATGAATTGTTGATGGTACTGGTACTGTTGCTGATGGTACTGTTGGTGCCGATGATGTTGCTGAAGCTGGTACATTTTGCACTACATTTTCCAAATTGATTACTCGAGCGCGAAGCTCGTTGACTTCTTCTATGGTTCCGGGATGATTGTCGGTCAGAACGAGTGGATGAATAAGGTTTAGAATTGTGGATAGAATATAATTGTTTCGGGATACTCTAGAAATGAGGCTGAAAATGGTGTTTCGAATAAGTTCACCGGTAAGTGTTTCAGGTTCTTCGCCAAGAGGTGAATTCGGTTGATGGAAAGTATCACCTTCTTCTTGTCTCCAATGATTAAGTAGACTACGAACCCATCAAATGAATTGGTTAATTCATTCTGGTGACTCTGCTTTCGGAGCTTAGTTGAAACTCCATATCAGAATAGCTGTCGGAATCCAAGGAATTCGAATTGGTTGAGGGATTCATCTCGTACGATCAGTTGAAGGATTTTCGATAAGAGATAGATTATAGGATGTAGATTAGTACCCTGCAATACATAATTTACATATGCATATATAATACTAAAATCCCATAAGTTACGGAGGAATCTACAGAAAATGTCAGGCAAAGTTTACAATAACAGATACGCTAAGATATGAATTAGCAGATATGTTAGGATATGAATTTTGTCTATACACTAATCATGCAATCAATGCAATAAGATGTGTCTACACTAAGGAAGATAAGCAAGTGATTCTCTAAGAATGATAAGCAGGAAATTTTCGACACGAGATGGTAAGCAAAACTTTTGACATGCAGACACGGTCGAAGTCCAGACTCACTAATGCATCCTAACGACTATCAGTTAGACACACTAATGCAAGACCTGGTTCGCTAAGACCACCGCTCTGATACCAACTGTAGAGACCCGTCCTAATCCGTTCGGACGAAGTCCGTATCGATTATAAACGATTCACAATAGTTGAATTCATCGCGAGGTACTTGACCTCTATATGATACATTTTACAAACATTGCATTCGTTTTGAAAAGATAAACTTTCGTTACATTGACAGTTGACAGGCATTTATAGCATTTCATAATATAATTGACTTAATAATAATCTTGATGAACTCAACGACTCAAATGCAACGTCTTTTGAAATATGTCATGAATGACTCCAAGTAATATCTTTAAAATGAGCAAATGCACAACGGAAGATTTCTTTTGTACCTGAGAATAAACATGCTTTCAAGTGTCAACCAAAAGGTTGGTGAGCTCGTTAGTTTAACATAAATAAACATTTCCAACATTTTAATAGACCACAAGATTTTCATTTCCAGTTCTCATAAACATACGTCCCATGCATAGAGACAAAAATATCATTCATATGGATTGAACACCTGGTAATCGACATTCACAATATACATATAAGAATATCCCCATCATTCCGGGATCCTCCTTCGGACATGATATAAATTTCGAAGTACTAAAGCATCCGGTACTTTGGATGGGGCTTGTTGGGCCCGATAGATCTATCTTTAGGATTCGCGTCAATTAGGGTGTTTGTTCCCTAATTCTTAGATTACCAGACTTAATAAAAAGGGGCATATTCGGTTTAATAATCCAGCCATAGAATGTAGTTTTAAGTACTTGTGTCTATTTCGTAAAACAGTTATAAAAGCAGCGCATGTATTCTCAGTCCCAAAAATATATATTGCAAAAGCATTTAAAAAGGGAATAATGAAACTCACCTAATGTATTTTGTAGTAAAAATACATATGACTATATCGAACAACAGAACAATGCAGGGTTGGCCTCAGATTCACGAACCTATATCATTTGTATATTTATTAATATACATAATTTGTGTTCAATCAAATATATATATATATATATATATATATATATATATATATATATATATATATATATATATATATATATATATATATATAACTTTATTAATTTTATTATATTTAAATTATTAATATGTATATTTTATATATTCGTTCATATGTTTAATTTAAAATTTTGTTATGTCATAATTATTAAATATATCTTATATATATATATATATATATATATATATATATATATATATATATATATATATATATATATATATATATTATTTGTTTATTATGATAACTATTATAATGATACTAAAATAATATTTATAATGATAAAATTGATAATAATAATAATACTTAGTATTAATAATAATGATAATAATGTTTATGATTTCATTAAATGATAAAAGTAACGATAGTAATAATAATAGTACTTATAACAATAAGAATAATTATAATAATAACAGTTTTTAATGAAAAGATTATTAATAATGATAATGAAGATAATAATTTTTATAGTAATACATAATACTTAATAATAATTATTAAGCAATTTCATCACTCATGATAATATTAATACCTATGTTAATTATAATCAAGATTTTCATGTTAAATTTCTAAATTAATAATAAGAATTTCTATAATATCATTTCATAATCTTAATCATAATAATAGTAATACTTATATTAGTGGTAATAATAGTATTAATAATTACAATACTTGTAGTAATAATATTAATTAATAATGATAATAAAAATCCTAATAATGATAATAATACTCAAATAATAATAATTATATAAATAATACTTTTACTAATACTAATGATAATAATAATAATAATAACAATAATATTCCTAATACTTAATAATAATACAATAACAATAACAATAATAATAATAATAACAATAATAATAATAATAATAATAATAATAAAAATGGTAATAAAACTACCTTAGAAAGCCCTTAAAAAGAATTGCACCCATGCTAGAATCGAACCCTTGACCCTCTGTTACCACCACACACACCTAAACCGATCGACCAAATCAGTTTTTCTGATATAATCCAAGACCCAATTATATTTAACTAACATTTATTTCTGTTTCTAATATCTTCTTCTTCTTACATCTAAACCAGTCGACTAGGTCACCATCTCTGTAAAAACGAATTCCAAAAAAAATATATGACTTGGAATTTTATTAACACGACCTGTGTTTTGGAAGGTTAACTCGACAGCCAAAAAAAAAATTAAATAAAAACAGAACATCGCTGCTGCTGTTCGTATAAAAAAAATTGATATAGAATTCGAGAACGTTTTAGACAAAAATCATAATACAAAATATGTTCTAAATCTTATTTATAAACTATATGGATGATCAATTTAACTCAAAATAGCAAAACATGATCGAATTTTCCTCAAGAACAAATGTTGACTTTATTTTTCAAGAACTTTGACTCAATAATTCTTGCTCGTTCTAAGGAATTGGGGATTGAGATTTTACAGAAAGATTTAGTGATTAAATCTTAACAAAACTACATTAATACATTTTGAAATAGCATTCGAATTTGAGATTTGAATTGAATGACACACGAACAGAGGTATAACTCGGCTCAGCGTTTTCTGTAAAAAAAAATTTGACTTTTTCTTTGTGAATTAGGTTGCGTCTGAGTAGTAAGGAATTGGTAATACTAAAACTCAGATTGTAATGGTTTGAAATGATTAATTGATTCGTCATATACAGTTTAAATCAAGTACGGATTATTTATAAAAAATAAAAAGTGATTTTAACCTTTAACAGATTTTGGATCAGTTTTGTTGTAAAGGAATCAATTTGGTAGATACATACACGAATTGTAAACAGTTAGAAAGAGATTGAAACTAATCCCCTTGACAAAAATCGTTGGTATCATTTCATTTCTTTTTTTTTTTAACTAAGAATTAAATATATTAATAATTAATAATAATAATTTTTTGTAATAATCAATAACATTAATACTGAAATATTATTTAATAATCATAATATAGTATTTCTGTTAATAATGATAAATACGACTTTTAATGATAATACATTATAATAATACTAGTACTAATATATTACCTGTTTTTATTTTTATATGTATATATATTATATATCATAATAATATTAATAATACAAATAATATATTTATATTAACATTAGTGATAATAATGATAGTAATACTAATAGTATTGATAAAACAATTTATGTTTATCAAATCTTACGTATATACATATACACATATATATATATATATATATATATATATATATATATATATATATATATATATATATATATATATATATATATATATATATATATATATATATATATATATATATTAAATTCATAATTTTAATAATATTTATATCAATATTGATAATGGAGATAACTATAATTTAATTTGTAATTTCATATATTAATATTACAATTTATTACTCATGTAATATTTAATAATTATATATAATACATATATATAATATCATATATGGAATATTTATACTTTACAATATAATAATAATTATTAATAGAAATCCTATTTAGATTTATAATAATGTATATATATTTATATGTTATTATTCATTTTGATAATAACTTAAGTATTCTATTTACTGTTTTACATTTTTTAATTCTTATTGATTAAATTATACATTATTAATTCACAGTAGTATCTATACACTTATATTTATATTTATTTATATATACGTATTTATTTTCACACAATTATTCGTGAATCGTCGGGAGTAGTCAAAAGTTAAATGAATCCATGTAAACAGTTCAAAATTTTTAGTGACTCAACATTACAGACTTCGCTTATCGTGTCGGAAACATTTAAAGATTAAGTTTAAATTTTGGTCGAAAATTCCCGGGTCATCACAGTACCTACCCGTTAAAGAAATTTCGTCCCGAAATTTGAGTGAGGTGGTCATGGTTAACAATAAAAATGTTTCATGATTAATATGAGTTGATAAATAGAGTTTTATTATCATTGAATAATATGGATAAAATGATTCGATTAATCGAAGCGTATGAAAGAAGTTATCACAAAAGATCGAGATGAAGAAATGGAGATTTTCCATAACTTTTGACGTAGTCGAGATTGAATTCCGGAATTCAAGGGATTTAAAGAAAATCTTCGAAATCTAAAAGATTTGATTCTTCGGCGAGTAAGGAAATTAAGATCTCTATAATTAATTACGGTGATCTGCCTCGATTACTCTGTCTGATATTTCCATTATAAATTAAACTTCTTCCATTCCGTTACATTTACCATTCCTATATCAAATCCCCAAATTCAAAAGTTTATGAAAAGGCTAAATTCAGTTCTGATCCTTGTCCTTATCCTTACTATCACAATGATCGTTCTTCTTTTCCAACTCCCACCTGAAAAATCTGTTTATTTCTATTATGCTCTAGTGATTATTATATTTATAATCCTCCCGTGTCTTTATATTGCTATACGTACTAATATCCACGGTTTGTAATTTCTGGGTTGTTGAGTTTTATGTCTTCCCTTTTATTTCAATGTCCCTGCTTCTGTCTCCTATAATCATTGTCATCCACAGTTAATGCCCTCTCTTATTTGTTGCGATTTATACCCTCTTTCTATTTTGGAGCTTCATGCTTTTGTTTACTTTTCGCAAGTAACGGTCCAGAATTCATAGATATGGAGTTTCGAATTATCACAACATACAAGGTAGAAAGGAAAGGTAGTAGCACAATTTATTTTGTCAAATTACCCGAATCGTTGAGAATAGAACTATCAAGAATATATTTTCTTGATATGTTCAGAAGTTAAGCAGAATGAAAGAGTTATGTAACATGGCACATGATGACGTTATAATCTGTGAATCATCATGTTCCATTTAGAAACTCAGCATGACTTACTGTAATATAATCACGTTGATCAAGTATCATTATATTATACTAACTCATGCATCAGTTCCTAACATTACTTCAATAGCATTCATATTTTAAGCTTGAAAGTTTATAAAATATAGAAACTAACCATTTCTATATGATGTAACACTGATAGTATGAAGAGATTAATGATTTCAGATAAGAATAGTTATGAAAATATCTTCAGAAATATGGAGGATATTTATAATGAAAGATAAGATAATATCTTTGAATATCTAATATCAGGAGATGATAGAAACTATTGTCTGCAAGGGTTTAGAGTAAGAAGCAAGATATTCACTAAAGATTTCAATGGATCTAGATTTATCTGGGTTCTATGAATTTAGGGTATGTTACTTGTATTTCTCCTTGGTTTCCTTTATGGTTAGCTCAATCCGCTTTCCAGTTCCAACTTTCCTGAGCTTTTTCAACATGCTAATCTTTATCATCAAACTTTCGATGATTATGGTCATTTACGGTTATCTACAGTTTCTGCTGCTTCATTCAGCTTTTTCAACATTCAGAGTATTGATTTGTGACTGAGTGCTTTTCAGAATTTCAGAATGAGAGATCATAATTCTAAGAGATAAATGTTATATATATAACTGTTGATGTAGATATGCTGTGAGTTTTCAAAGTACTGATTGCTGATTCCCGGTAATTGGTATGGCAGTTCTCGTTACAAGATACGGATGAGAATATGATGAGACTTCAATAGATAAATGTAGTGATTTGTCGGAGAGATTTAAGCCAAGGAGCAACGAGGTTGCTGGTACGTCTACTGATAATATGGTGGAATATAAAAGAATTCTCCAGTATCAAAAGGGTAATCGTATATATCAGGATTATAATAAGGCTACTTCGAATGAAAAGTTAATGTTGACTTGTTGGAGCTGTGACAAAATTGGCTACTTTGAAAAGGGATCGCAAAGTTATTTTTGCTAATAAATGCCAAAAGATCTGACGCGGCTACGTGTTAAAATTTTACTCAGTTGGCGAGAGTTCCTCAGGTGCAATACTATATACATAAATCTTTCCTTCCGTAGATGAGGTGCGGTTGGTTCATCCTATCGATTGAGGTGTTTTCAAGAATCATGAAAGGTTTGAACGCAGATTGTAATCGTCAAGATACAAATGGGGTTTAAGATGAAATCAAGTGACAAACTTGAAGAATTGTTTAGTTTCATATGTTATAATCAATATTTTAATTCATTTTTAATTGTCCAAGGTTGATAGTTCTTAGTTGATAGTCTACAGCAAGCAGTTCAATAATTTAATACATAATATTTGAATTAATTAATACCTATCGTGACCCGTGTACAGGTCTCAGACTCGATCACAACTCAAATTACATATATTATTTGAGAATCAACCTCAACCCTGTATAGAGAACTCGATCATTACTGCATATAGAGTGTCTATGGTGATTCCAAATAATATATATAGATGCGTCGATATGATATGTCAAAACCTTGTATACTTATCCCGATATTTAAAGTGCGTAAAAAAATAAATAACAGAAAATTAAATAACGATAAATAAAGTGCGTAAAGTAAATAACAGAAATTTAATGATGATAAATAAAATTGCGATAATTAAATTGCGATAAATAACCTGCGATAAATAAAATGTAATCAGTTAGCTAGGAACAGTTAGCGTGGATTCTTAACAAAATTCCTCGTAGTTAATTTGTTTGTTTCTAACAAATTTTATTTTGTCAAATGTTTTCTTCATTATGCCACTTGTTGAATTCTGATAAATCAAAATTCAAATATGAAATTAGATGAATATGGTTATTCTGTGGTGAACGGATTTTTATATCGGTGGATGTGAGTAGAATAGTAAACGACTGTTGAATCAGCTTCGAAGAATGTACAATGTATCTTATTAATGTGAAATCTAAATATTCCTTGGGTATTACCTACCCGTTAAAATATTTTCACAATTAACACTTTGTACGAAAGAAATTTTAATTATAATCTTTATGAAAACATATATACATATATATTTTCTTCAGATGTTATCATGAATTCATTGAGTTAATATGATATTAAACTCATTTGGTTTACCGTTAGAACTAGAATACATAATCTCTAAAACATTTAGAGATTACTTAATCGTCATGAAGAACGAAGATAATCGATGTAGGACGATACGTAGATCGATGATTATACTCGAGGTACAGAATGAGATGTTGAGGCATGAATTGTTGATGGTACTGGTGCTGTTGCTGATGGTACTGTTGGTGTCGATGATGTTGCTGAAGCTGGTACATTTTGCACTACATTTTCCAAATTGATTACTCGAGCGCGAAGCTCGTTGACTTCTTCTATGGTTCCGGGATGATTGTCGGTCAGAACGAGTGGATGAATAAGGTTTAGAATTGTGGATAGAATATAATTGTTTCGAGATACTCTAGAAATGAGGCTGAGAATCGTGTTTCGAATAGGTTCACCGGTAAGTGTTTCAGGTTCTTCGCCAAGAGGTGAATTCGGTTGATGGAAAGTATCACCTTCTTCTTGTCTCCAATGATTAAGTAGACTACGAACCCATCAAATGAATTGGTTAATTCATTCTGGTGACTCTGCTTTCGGAGCTTAGTTGAAACTCCATATCAGAATAGCTGTCGGAATCTAAGGAATTCGAATTGGTTGAGGGATTCATCTCGTACGATCAGTTGAAGGATTTTTGATAAGAGATAGATTATAGGATGTAGATTAGTACCCTGCAATACATAATTTACATATGCATATATAATACTAAAATCCCATAAGTTACGGAGGAATCTACAGAAAATGTCAGGCAAAGTTTACAATAACAGATACGCTAAGATATGAATTAGCAGATATGTTAGGATATGAATTTTTGCTATACACTAATCATGCAATTAATGCAATAAGATGTGTCTACACTAAGGAAGATAAGCAAGTGATTCTCTAAGAATGATAAGCAGGAAAATTTCGACACGAGATGGTAAGCAAAACTTTTGACATGCATACACGGTCGAAGTCCAGACTCACTAATGTATCCTAACGACTATCAGTTAGACACACTAATGCAAGACCTGGTTCGCTAAGACCACCGCTCTGATACCAACTGTAGAGACCCATCCTAATCCATTCAGACGAAGTCCGTATCGATTATAAACGATTCACAATAGTTGAATTCATCACGAGATACTTGACCTCTATATGATACATTTTACAAACATTGCATTCGTTTTGAAAAGACAAACTTTCGTTACATTGACAGTTGACAGGCATGTATAGCATTTCATAATATAATTGACTTAATAATAATCTTGATGAACTCAACGACTCGAATACAACGTCTTTTGAAATATGTCATGAATGACTCCAAGTAATATCTTTAAAATGAGCAAATGCACAGCGGAAGATTCCTTTCGTACCTGAGAATAAACATGCTTTCAAGTGTCAACCAAAAGGTTGGTGAGTTCATTAGTTTAACATAAATAAACATTTCCAACATTTTAATAGACCACAAGATTTTCATTTCCAGTTCTCATAAACATACGTCCCATGCATAGAGACAAAAATATCATTCATATGGATTGAACACCTGGTAATCGACATTCACAATATACATATAAGAATATCCCCATCATTCCGGGATCCTCCTTCGGACATGATATAAATTTCGAAGTACTAAAGCATCCGGTACTTTGGATGGGGCTTGTTGGGCCCGATAGATCTATCTTTAGGATTCGCGTCAATTAGGGTGTCTGTTCCCTAGTCCTAATCATAATCTTAATCTTTAGTCTTAGTCATAGTCTTAGTCCTTAGTCCTAGTCCCAGTCTTTTGTCCTTAGTCCTTAGTCTTAGTCTTAATCTTAATCCTTAGTCCTTAGTCTTACTCCCTAGTCTTAGTCCTTAGTCTTACTCTTAGTCTTTAGTCTTTGTCCTTAATCCTTAGTCTTTGTCCTTAGTCTTAGTCTTAGTCTTAGTCCTTAGTCCTTAGTCTTAGTCTTAGTCCTTAGTCTTAGTCCTTAGTCCTAGTCTTAGTCTTAGTTCTTAGTCCTTAGTCTTAGTCCATTGTCCTTAGTCCTTAGTCTTAGTCTTAGTCTTAGTCCTTTGTCCTTAGTCTTAGTCCTTAGTCTTTGTCTTTGTCTTAGTCTTTGTCTTAGTCTTAGTCCTTAGTCTTAGTCCTTAGTCCTTAGTCTTAGTCCTTAGTCTTAATCCTTAGTCTTAGTCGTCTTAGTCTTTGTCTTAGTCCTTAGTCCTTAGTCCTTAGTCCTTAGTCTTAGTCTTAGTCTTAGTCTTAGTCTTAGTCTTAGTCCTTAGTCCTTAGTCCTTAGTCTTAGTCTTAATCATAATTTTTAGTCTTTATTCTTTAGTCTTAGTCCTTAGTCTTAGTTCTTAGTCTTAGTCCTTAGTCTTAGTCCTTAGTCTTTAGTCTTAGTCATAGTCTTTGTCCTTAATCCTTAGTCCTAGTCCTAGTCCTAGTCTTTAGTCCTTAGTCTTAGTCCTTAGTCTTAGTCCCTAGTCTTAGTCCTTAGTCTTACTCTTAGTCTTTAGTCTTTGTGTAACATCCCGCCTTTTTCCATTTACTTTTCCGTTATACTAATATAAAGTCCGTTATATGTTTATAACATCTCCCGTTGATACACGTTTTAAATTATCTCGTTTAGGTAATTCACGCACCCGAACGAAAGTTGAGGGACTAAACTTGACAAGGGATCAAACCCTTGACTAGGTCAAAGGGTCAAACCCCTTTCACCCATTCATTATCATCTCCATCTCTCTCTCTTTCTCTCTAGCAAGAACACACCCACCATTACCAAATTTATTCAATCATCATCTAAATCCGACCTAGGAGGCTTACAACAAAATAAATTACATATTCGTAATCCTCTCTTCATCCTCTTCATTTTGGTACCAACTTCATCTCGTTTGGGTAACATTTCTAAAACTCTAGATTTCTCTAAATTCGTGTTTTTGACTTGAAATGGTGTTAGTTAGTGTCTATGGCTCATTGTGATGTCGTGTGTGTAATTTATATGCTCGATCTCGTTGTTTTAGTGTAACTAGCATGAACTTGAATTTTGGTGTGTTGTTCTTGAATTTTGGATGATCATAGGTTGTTAGATGTTAAAAGTTCATATTTTAATTGTGTTTCTAGTATCACTAGCTTCATTTTGATGTATAGGTTGCATGAGAAAACTCTAAGAACTTGTTTAGTGATTTTTTGTGAAATTGAGCTAGGGTTTAATGAACTTGAAATGATTATTTGATGCATTGATTGCCATGATTTGTTGTTAGTAAGTTGTTAGTTGTATTGTATGCTCAATTACCTACAAAATGGCATGTCATATGTATGCATTGAATGCCTAAATCATTAAATGTGCATTGGTGAGTTTGAAGCATTAATGTGTGCATTGAATGATCACTTGGTTTGAAAACTCGGTTGTTACAAATGAGGTTTTTGATTGATGAATTGTGTTTAGTTGCATTCTACGTTAAAAGAGCTTTCCAACGATATAAGGTGCGAGTCCTAAGTGTTAGCGGTTTGTGTTTTATGCACAAAAAGGTTTTGGATTGAGACTTGAACATTTGGGACAGGCCAGGCACCAGCACCCGGCCTTTGCCGCGGCGCGACCCTTTCCTGTCGCGGCGCGACATATAAGGGGGCCAGGTTCTGACCTCCTTGTCCCAAATGTGAAAAATGTTTGGCCCGTTCTAGACCTCCGATTCACATGAGACTTGTTCTAACATGCCTATATATGAATAAAAACCTCAGAAAAATAGTTCGGGACCCGACCCGAACGTGTTGACTTTCGTTGACTTTGATCGACCAAAGTTTGACTTTTTGTCAAACTTAACCAAATGATTATGCAACCTTTCTAACATGTTTTTATACTTGTACCTTGCATGAAACATGACAATTTGATTCACATGCTATTATGATCGAGTCTTAACGAGCCATAGGACTAATTGAACATCTTTGACCTATCGTGTTTACCGTTATTGATACAACCTATTGTTTAGGTCAAGACTAGCATTGTTCTTTGCACACGTTTACTTGTTGAAGTACTTTACTACTCGTGCACTCAAGGTGAGATCATAGTCCAACTTTTACTCTTTTTGAACTTACATTTGGGATGAGAAAACATAAACATTTCTTTACTAAGTGAACACAAGTACAGGAAAACAAACATTCTACATACGAGTTTAGAACAAAATCCTCAATTCGATTATCATTAGTTACACTTGCCGGGTGTAAGCGAGAACTTATGTTGTATGGATCCATATGGGTTTGACAAACCCTCATTCAAACGGTTCGCTACCATTTACGAATGAAATATATTTTCGAGAAACAGTGTATGTTCTAGCACTAAGTGATGGGGTTCAATGGAAGGAATGTTAAGCATTGATAATTGGGTGCTCGTGAAACAAACTTTTGGAATGTATTACTATTATCTCATTGTTGCAAATCTTGTGGTTCACTTGTACTTACTTACTTAAACCTATGATTTCACCAATGTTTTCGTTGACAGATTTCTATGTTTTTCTCAGGTCCTTGAACGATACATGATACATGCTTCCGCTCATTATTTTGATACTTGCATTGGATGTCGAGTATATATATGCATACATGGAGCGTCTTTTGGCTACTTTTAAATTGTGTCGCATAAGTTTCATTTGTACTTATAACTTTGTAACGTAACTTGTGGTGGAACTATTCTCGTAAACTTTGAACAATCTTTACATTTGAAATGAATGCGACACATCTTTTGGTCAAACGTTGTTTTAAAGACTTATGACCACGTAACGGGACCTAAGTAGACGGCGCCGTCAATGACGATTTTGACGGGTCGCTACAGATGGTATCAGAGCGTTGGTTGTAGGGATTTAGAGTTCATTGGTGTCGACCCCGAGTCATAGGGTACATTAGTGAATCTAGACTACAACCGGCATATAGACCGAAGTAGGAACTACTTGACTATTTGTGCATTATACTCGAACTCTCCTATCATATCTAACTCTTATTCGATCTTGATATCACGTTGTTAAATTTGATTGACACGCCACCTTGACTTTATGAAGTAGTGTTAAATGCACATGTGAATCAGGGTAATATAATTTCCGGGATTATATTACGGTGGTTCACATGGACGTTCCGACATTATGACATAAAGAATTTAAGGCGGGTTAAGGAAATTTTTTCTTTATCCTTATTCCATATCACGGTTGGTATTATTGAGAATACTAACCAACGATATTCTTGTGTCTTGAAGGAACAATGGCTCCTCGTCGTGTACGCCGCAATGAAACTCCCGAACAAGCTCTCGAACGGATGATAGCCACCGCCGTAGATGCGGCCATGGCCGGTCACTCATCCAACAACAATAATAATAACAACCACAACAACAACAACAACAACAACAACAATGGAGCCGGAAACTCAAACGAGGGATGCTCCTATAAAGCTTTCATGGGGTGCAAACCTCACACTTTTGATGGAACCGGGGGACCGGTCGTGCTCACCCAATGGTTTGAGCAAACGGAAGCCGTCTTTAGCATAAGCGGTTGTCGGGACCAAGACAAGGTTAAATACTCCACCCACACCTTCACCGGTGTCGCTCTTACATGGTGGAATACTTATGTACAATCGGTGGGTACCGATGAAGCTCACGCCCTCTCTAGGGCCGACTTGAGGGAAAAGATGATTGTCGAATATTTCCCTCGTGAAGAAACCCGAAGGCTCGAACAAGAGCTAAGAACTTTAAAGGCGATCGGAAATGATCTCAAGGCTTATAATCAACGATTTTCCGAACTAGCCTTGATGTGCCCAAATCTTGTGAACCCCGAAGCTTTAAGGGTTGAACTTTACATGGATGGTCTTCCAAAGAGTATCAAACACGGAGTAATGTCATCCAAACCCACTAATCATCAAGAAGCTTTGAACATGGCCCGCAAATTGATAGAAACGGTTGACGAAATCGTAGTTCCGGCACCTAAGGCCGAGGATAAATCGGGCGGCAACAAAAGAAAGTGGGAACCCTCCCAATCAAGCAACAACAACTTTGCTAAGAAGCCTTACACCTCCGACGGCAAGAAAGGTTATGCCGGGAACCTACCTCTTTGCAACAAATGCAACAAACATCACTTTGGCGAATGTAGTAAGCTAATTTGCCATCGGTGCCAAGGAATTGGTCATAAGGCCAACGATTGTAAAAGTGCCACTCCCGTCGCTTGAAAGTGGCCCAATGCACCAAAGACGGGCACTTGTTACGAATGTGGCCAAACGGGCCATTATAGAAATGCATGCCCGAAGAGGAAAGATAACCCCAATACGCGCGGCCGAGCTTTCAACATCAACACCGAGGAAGCCCGGGATGACACTGAACTAGTCACGGGTACGTTTCTTCTCAACAATTCTTATGTCTCTTGCTTATTCGATTCGGGTGCCGATAAATGCTTTGTATCCAAGACTTTGACTCATTCTTTTAGCACTCCACCTCTTCCATTAGATACCACTTATACCATTGAAGTGGCTAACGGGAAACTATTAAGTGCCGACACATATTACCGGGGGTGTACGTTAAACATTTTGGGTAAGGAATTTGAAATTGAATTGATACCCATGGAACTAGGAAGCTTTGATGTAATAATCGGTATGAATTGGTTAGTCAAAACGAAATCTCACATCCTTTGTGATCTTAACGCAATCCGAATTCCTATCGAAAATAGTGAACCTTTGATTGTTTATGGCGATAAGAGTTGCACCAGACTCAACCTCGTTTCGTGCCTTAAAGTTAGAAAACTACTCCGTAAGGGTTGTTTTGCGATCCTTGCCCACGTTAAGAAAGTCGAATCCGATGAGAAGCATATCGATGATGTGCCAATTGTTAATGACTTTTCCGATGTATTTCCCGACGAATTGCCGGGTCTTCCACCTCATCGACCGGTTGAATTCCAAATCGATCTTATTCCGGGAGCCGCACTCGTAGCACGTGCACCGTATAGACTTGCTCCATCCGAAATGCAAGAATTGCAAAGTCAAATCCAAGAACTACTTGACCGTGGTTTTATCCAACCTAGTCATTCACCTTGGGGCGCTCCGATTTTGTTTGTTAAAAAGAAAGACGGATCCCTACGAATGTACATTGATTATCGTGAACTAAATAAATTGACGGTTAAGAACCGATATCCTCTTCCTCGCATCGATGACCTCTTTGATCAACTACAAGGGTCTTGTGTATATTCGAAAATCAATCTCCGCTCGGGTTATCATCAATTGAGGGTTAAGGGGGAAGATGTCTCCAAAACCGCTTTCCGAACTCGTTATGGTAGTTATGAATTCCTTATCATGCCATTTGGTCTCACTAACGCACCGGTGGTGTTCATGGATCTTATGAACCGCGTGTGCAAACTGTATCTCGATAAATTCGTTATTGTGTTCATCGATGATATATTGATCTATTCTAAAAATGAAGAAGAGCACGAACAACATCTCCGACTTGTGCTTGAACTCTTGAGACAAGAACGACTTTATGCCAAATTCTCCAAGTGTGAATTTTGGTTGAAGGAAGTTCAATTTCTTGGTCATGTTGTAAGTGATCAAGGTATTAAAGTCGATACCACGAAGATCGAAGCCATTAGTAAATGGGAGACTCCTACTACTCCTACTCACATTCGTCAATTCTTGGGTCTCGCCGGGTACTATCGTAGATTCATCGAAAACTTCTCTTTGGTTGCACGTCCTCTAACGCATTAACTCACAAGGGAAAGAAATTCATTTGGGCGACCGAACATGAATCCGCATTCCAAATCTTGAAAACGAAGCTAACCACCGCTCCTATCTTGTCACTTCCCGAAGGCAATGATGACTTTGTTGTATATTGCGATGCCTCGAAACATGGTTTTGGGTGTGTATTGATGCAACGAACGAAAGTCATTGCTTATGCTTCTCGACAACTCAAAATTCATGAACGAAACTATACGACACATGATCTCGAACTCGGAGCCGTTGTCTTTGCACTTAAAATGTGGAGACACTATCTTTATGGAACCAAGAGTACTATCTTCACCGATCACAAAAGCCTTCAACACATCTTCGATCAAAAGCAACTAAACATGAGACAACGACGGTGGATTGAAACTTTGAACGATTACGATTGCGAGCTTCGTTACCATCCCGGGAAGGCAAACGTAGTAGCCGATGCCTTAAGTCAAAAAGAAAGGGCGGTGCCTCTTCGTGTCCGAGCTTTAAACATCACCATTCACACCAACCTTAATAGCCAAATTCGTGTAGCCCAAGATGAGGCCCTCAAGGATGAAAACCTTTCACACGAGCTCTTGAATATTCTCGTCTCTCGATTCGAAATTAGGGAGACCGGACTCCGATATTACGCTGGAAGGATTTGGGTGCCTAGTTATGGGGACCTACGAAGCCTTATTTTAGATGAAGCCCATAAGTCACGATACTCGATTCACCCCGGTGCCAATAAGATGTACCACGACCTTAAACAACTATATTGGTGGCCGAACATCAAAAGGGACGTAGCTACTTATGTTTCCAAGTGTTTGACATGTTCCAAAGTCAAAGCCGAACACCAAAGACCGTCCGGACTACTTCAACAACCCAAGATCCCGCAATGGAAGTGGGAAAGAATAACGATGGATTTTATCACCAAACTACCAAAAACGACGGGTGGTTATGATACCATTTGGGTTATTGTTGACCGTCTCACCAAATCCGCACACTTCCTTGCCATGAAAGAAACGGACAAAATGGAGAAACTTGCACAACTTTACATTAAGGAGATCGTAGCCCGACACGGTATACCTTTATCGATTATCTCCTACCGAGATGGCCGTTTCGTTTCTAGATTTTGGCGTACATTGCAAGAAGCGTTGGGAACGCGTTTAGACATGAGCACCGCATATCATCCTCAAACCGATGGACAAAGCGAATGTACAATTCAAACCTTAGAGGACATGTTACGAGCTTGCGTGGTTGATTTCGGAAAAGCTTGGGACAAGCACTTACCTCTCGCCGAGTTCTCTTACAACAATAGTTATCACGCGAGTATTAAAGTCGCACCTTTTGAAGCGCTATATGGCCGAAAATGTCGTTCACCTCTTTGTTGGGCCGAAGTAGGCGACGTACAAATCACTGGACCCGAACTCATTCACGAAACCACCGAGAAGATCGTTCAAATCTGAGATAGGCTTCGGACGGCCCGGAGTCGTCAAAAGTGCTATACCGACAAAAGACGCAACGACCTTGAATTTCAAGTCGGTGACCGCGTCATGTTAAAAGTCGCACCTTGGAAGGGTGTAATCCGTTTTGGGAAACGCGGGAAGCTAAATCCACGGTATATTGGTCCTTTCGAAATCTTGGAGCGTATTGGAACCGTTGCTTATCGTTTAGATCTTCCGCCTCAATTGAACTCCGTTCATCCTACCTTCCATGTATCTAACTTGAAAAAGTGTCTTGCCGAATCCGATATAGTCATCCCTCTCGAGGAACTTACTATTGATGACAAACTTCATTTTGTGGAGGAACCGGTTGAAATTGTGGACACCTCCGTCAAGACATTGAAACAAAGCCGAATCCCGATTGTTAAAGTCCGTTGGAACGCCAAAAGGGGACCCGAGTTTACTTGGGAAAGACAAGATCAAATGCAAAGGAAGTATCCTCATCTATTCGTGAATTCGGAAACGCAAGATTTCGAGGAAGAAACAACGACTACTACGCCTACTTAAATTTCGGGATGAAATTTCTTTTAAGGAGTAGGTAATGTAACATCCCACCTTTTTCCATTTACTTTTCCGTTATACTAATATAAAGTCCGTTATATGTTTATAACATCTCCCGTTGATACACGTTTTAAATTATCTCGTTTAGGTAATTCACGCACCCGAACGAAAGTTGAGGGACTAAACTTGACAAGGGATCAAACCCTTGACTAGGTCAAAGGGTCAAACCCCTTTCACCCATTCATTATCATCTCCATCTCTCTCTCTTTCTCTCTAGCAAGAACACACCCACCATTACCAAATTCATTCAATCATCATCTAAATCCGACCTAGGAGGCTTACAATGTAGTGACCCGAACTTTTCCATGTTTATATATATTAATTGAGATTGATATTTACATGATTAAACGTTTCCAACATGTTAAGCAATCAAACTTGTTAAGACTTGATTAATTGAAATAGGTTTCATATAGACAATTGACTACCCAAGTTGACCGGTGATTCACGAACGTTAAAACTTGTAAAAACTATATGATGACATATATATGGTTATATATATAGTTAACATGATATTATGATAAGTAAACATATCATTAAGTATATTAACAATGAACTACATATGTAAAAACAAGACTACTAACTTAATGATTTTTAAGCGAGACATATATGTAACGATTATCGTTGTAACGATATTTAAATGTATATATATCATATTAAGATATATTAATATATCATAATATCATGATAATATAATAATTTAACATCTCATTAGATATAATAAACAATGGGTTAACAACATTAATTGAGATCGTTAACTTAAAGGTTTCAAAACAACACTTACATGTAACGACTAACGATGACTTAACGACTCCGTTAAAATGTATATACATGTAGTGTATTTAGATGTATTAAAATACTTTTGGAAGACTTCAAGACATATATCGAAACACTCATACTTAACGAAAATGGTTACAGTTACTTTCCCATTCTTTTCTTTCATCAAGAATTCTAGTCGTATTCTTACCCGTATTATACACAGCTTCAAAACGTACTTACTATGGGTATATACCAATAGGAACTAGCATGGGATTCTACTCTTGATTATGTCATGTATGACTAATCAATTTTAACTTCTACCATGAGCTAGTCAACTAACTAGAACTCCTTTTAACCCCACTCACCACTCACCAATTAACACTCATCATTCACTCCATTTCACTTCCAAATCTCTTTCTAATTCTCTCTCAACACACCCACACTATTATGAACGTATTTTTCCAGTAGTTAATCATCATCTTCATCAAAAATCACTTCAAGAATCAAGCTATAATCATCATAGGAAGAACACTTCAAGAATACTTCAAAAATCCCTTCAAGTTTACTAATTTACTTCCAAGCTTTCTAATCCATTCCAAGTAATCATCTAAGATCAAGAAACCTTTGTTATATACAGTAGGTTATCTTTATTATTCAAGGTAATATTCATATTCAAACTTTGATTCAATTTCTATAACTATAAACTATCTTAATTCGAGCAAAAATCTTACTTGAACTTGTTTTTGTGTCATGATCCTACTTCAAGAACTTTCAAGCCATCCAAGATCCTTTGAAGCTAGATCATTTCTTGTCACTTCCAGTAGGTTTACCTACTAAACTTGAGGTAGTAATGATGTTCATAACATCATTCGATTCATATATATAAAACTATCTTATTCGAAGGTTTAAACTCGTAATCACTAGAACATAGTTTAGTTAATTCTAAACTTGTTCGCAAACAAAAGTTAATCCTTCTAACTTGACTTTTAAAATTAACTAAACACATGTTCTATATCTATATGATATGCTAACTTAATGATTTAAAACCTGGAAACACGAAAAACACCGTAAAACCGGATTTACGCCGTCGTAGTAACACCGCGGGCTGTTTTGGGTTAGTTAATTAAAAACTATGATAAACTTTGATTTAAAAGTTGTTATTCTGAGAAAATGATTTTTATTATGAACATGAAACTATATCCAAAAATTATGGTTAAACTCAAAGTGGAAGTATGTTTTCTAAAATGGTCATCTAGACGTCGTTCTTTCGACTGAAATGACTACCTTTACAAAAACGACTTGTAACTTATTTTTCCGACTATAAACCTATACTTTTTCTGTGTAGATTCATAAAATAAAGTTCAATATGAAACCATAGCAATTTGATTCATTCAAAACGGATTTAAAATGAAGAAGTTATGGGTAAAACAAGATTGGATAATTTTTATCATTTTAGCTACGTGAAAATTGGTAACAAATCTATTCCAACCATAACTTAATCAACTTGTATTGTATATTATGTAATCTTGAGATACCATAGACACGTATACAATGTTTCGACCTATCATGTCGACACATCTATATATATTTCGGAACAACCATAGACACTCTATATGTGAATGTTGGAGTTAGCTATACAGGGTTGAGGTTGATTCCAAAATATATATAGTTTGAGTTGTGATCAATACTGAGATACGTATACACTGGGTCGTGGATTGATTCAAGATAATATTTATTGATTTATTTCTGTACATCTAACTGTGGACAACTAGTTGTAGGTTACTAACGAGGACAGCTGACTTAATAAACTTAAAACATCAAAATATATTAAAAGTGTTGTAAATATATTTTGAACATACTTTAATATATATGTATATATTGTTATAGGTTTGTGAATCAACAGTGGCCAAGTCTTACTTCTCGACGAAGTAAAAATCTGTGAAGGTGAGTTATAGTCCCACTTTTAAAATCTAATATTTTTGGGATGAGAATACATGCAGGTTTTATAAATGATTTACAAAATAGACACAAGTACGGGAAACTACATTCTATGGTTGAATTATCGAAATCGAATATGCCCCTTTTTATTAAGTCTGGTAATCTAAGAATTAGGGAACAGACACCCTAATTGACGCGAATCCTAAAGATAGATCTATTGGGCCTAACAAACCCCATCCAAAGTACCGGATGCTTTAGTACTTCGAAATTTATATCATATCCGAAGGGTGTCCCGGAATGATGGGGATATTCTTAAAAATGCATCTTGTTATTGTCGGTTACCAGGTGTTCACCATATGAATGATTTTTATCTCTATGTATGGGATGTGTATTGAAATATGAAATCTTGTGGTCTATTGTTACGATTTGATATATATAGGTTAAACCTATAACTCACCAACATTTTTGTTGACGTTTAAAGCATGTTTATTCTCAGGTGAATACTAAGAGCTTCCGCTGTTGCATACTAAAATAAGGACAAGATTTGGAGTCCATGTTTGTATGATATTGTGTAAAAACTGCATTCAAGAAACTGATTTCGATGTAACATATTTGTATTGTAAACCATTATGTAATGGTCGTGTGTAAACAGGATATTTTAGATTATCATTATTTGATAATCTACGTAAAGTTTTTTTTAAACCTTTATTTACGAAATAAAGGTTATGGTGTTTTAAAAATGAATGCAGTCTTTGAAAAACGTCTCATATAGAGGTCAAAACCTCGCAACGAAATCAATTAATATGGAACGTTTTTAATCAATAAGAACGGGACATTTCAGTTGGTATCAGAGCGTTGGTCTTAGAGAACCAGAAAATTTGCATTAGTGTGTCTTATCGAGTTTGTTAGGATGCATTAGTGATTCTGGACTTCGACCGTGTTTTCTTTAAAAATGATTGCTTAACATTTTTGTTGGAAACTATATATTTTTAACATATGAATATTATGTGATATATTAATCTCTTAACGTGTTTGATATTATGTGATAGATGTCTACCTCTAGAACAAGTCCCATTGACTCACCTAATAATAATGAAGAGTCAAATGTAAATTGGAATGATTCGTGGACTGATTCACAAGTTCCCGAAGAGGAACCGGAAGAAGAGTCGGAACCGGAAGAAGAATCGGAACCGGAAGAAGAATCGGAACCGGATGAAGAAATAGAACCGGTGGGGGAAATAATAAAACGGTTAAGTAAAAGAAAATCCTCAACCAACCGACCAAGATTAATTATGGTCAATGGTGTTTCCGCCAAGGAAGCAAAATATTGGGAGGATTACCAATTCTCCGATGAATCGGATTCCGACGAGAATTCCGATAATGTTATAGAAATTACCCCAACTGAATTTAAAAAGGCAAAAGAAAATAATAAGGGAAAGGGCATAAAAATAGAGAAATCTAATTCCAACCCCGATGAACTTTATATGTATCGTCAACCCCCGAAGTCCTTAAGTTGTAACAATGACCCGGGAACCTCTAAACCACCAGGTTTTTCTAAACCAATGTGGAAAATTACGGCTCGTATTAGGGGAACATCATATATCCCTAGAAACTTGGCAAAACGAACCAAAACCGAAGAAGAAGAAACAAGCGAGTCGGAATAAGATAGTTGTATTCGTGTGGTGTAATATATGTAATATAGTGTGCTTATGCTATATGATATATGTAAAAATTGCTTGTATTAATAAGTATTTTTTTTTTTATGAATCTAACTCTTGTCTATTTTACAGTATAAAAACACAAAATGGATAGACAACCCAATATTTTAAGAGACCTACCCGGAGACATGATTGATGAAATCTTGTCTAGAGTCGGTCAGAATTCCTCGGCACAACTATTTAAGGCGAGATCAGTTTGTAAGACATTCGAAGAACGTTCCAAGAATGATTTGGTTTATAAAAGGCTTTCGTTCGGAAGATGGGGGATATCACATTGGGAAATCCATAAGTTACGATGTGTTTACTTTGACGCATATATTGCGGGGAACCCAAATGCTATTTTACGCAACGGGTTAAGAAATTATTTTGACTCAGTATATCCAAATATAGGACTTCGTGATTTAGAAAAAGCGGCTAACATGCAACATAAAGAAGCATGTTATGCTTACGGGTTAGTAATGTTCGCTTCTCACCAAAGTGAGAACAAGAACATCGGGCTACAACTATTAAACAAAACGTTCCCTCAAGTGACGGAGTCGGTAATTGGGGTAAGAAATGAGGTTTTTAGGTTATTACGAGACTGTTGGTCATTACGTAACCCTCGTCCCTTTGACGACGTTACAACACGCTGTCTTATCAACGGCCATAACGGTTATGTTCCACAAGACCAAGGATGGGAAGTAGTCCTAGTAAAACCAGAATGCATGACTTGTTTCTGGACGTATGAATTACGTGTCTTTATTGCCTTTGCTGAACGACTTGTGTACTAGCTAGAATTATCTTCACAACTATCTTGTATCAAAGTTATTGTGTGCTATATTTCATGCTTTATGTAAAATAAGCGGTATTGTAAGTTTGTAAAATATTGTATAAAAGTTTGAACGCGAAATATTATTATAATCAGTTTTTCATATAGAATTGTAGTAGTTGAATTGTATATTAGCTACTAAGTATGAACTTAACGGGTAGGTACTACCCGAATTTAAACTTATAAAACGCTAATATGAAGAAAAAGCTTTTATAAATGAGTTCATATTATGCTACGAAATACTATTAACTACTCTTAATATTCTGTATGATTAACTTGTTCCATTTGACTATTTTGAAGGAAATGGCACCGACTACTCGACACACCGTGAATATGAATGAAGAGGAATTCCGTACTTTTCTAGCTTCAAACATAGCCGCAGTACAGGCTGCGCTATATACCAACAATAACCTTGGATCTGGCAGTACAGGAAATCGTGTAGGATGCACCTACAAAGAATTCACTGCCTGCAAACCTTTGGAATTTGATGGAACCGAAGGACCGATCGGATTGAAACGGTGGACCGAGAAGGTTGAATCGGTGTTTGCCATAAGTAAGTGTACTGAAGAGGACAAAGTGAAGTACGCTACGCATACCTTCACAGGTTCTGCGTTAACATGGTGGAATACCTATCTAGAGCAAGTGGGACAAGATGATGCGTACGCACTACCGTGGTCAGCATTCAAGCACTTGATGAATGAGAAGTACCGTCCCAGAACCGAGGTCAATAAGCTCAAGACAGAACTTAGAGGGTTACGAACCCAAGGCTTTGATATTACCACGTACGAAAGACGATTCACAGAATTGTGCCTATTGTGTCCGGGAGCGTTCGAAGATGAGGAAGAGAAGATCGACGCGTTTGTGAAAGGATTACCGGAAAGAATCCAAGAAGATATAAGTTCACACGAGCCCGCCTCCATACAACAGGCATGTAGAATGGCTCACAAACTAGTGAACCAGATTGAAGAAAGAATTAAAGAACAGACTGCTGAAGAGGCCAATGTGAAGCAAGTCAAAAGAAAGTGGGAGGAAAACGGTGATAAGAATCGCCAATACAGCAACAACAGCAATTACAACAATAATCGCAACAATTATCCCAACAATCGCAACTACAACAAACGGCCCAACAACAACAACAACAACAACAACAGCAACTACAACAATCATCCTAACAACAATAATAACCGCAACAACAACAACAATCAGAAGCAGCTATGCCAAAGGTGTGAAAAGAATCACTCGGGGTTCTGCACCAAATTTTGCAACAAGTGTAAAAGAAATGGTCATAGCGCGGCGAAGTGTGAGGTCTACGGACCAGGGGTTAATAGAACGAAAGGAACAAATGGTGTCGGAACGAGTAATGGCGGAGCAAGTAGTGTCGGAGCAAGTTATGCCAATATAGTTTGTTATAAATGTGGAAAACCGGGCCACATTATTAGAAATTGCCCGAACCAGGAGAACACGAATGGACAAGGTCGTGGAAGAGTTTTCAATATTAATGCGGCAGAGGCACAGGAAGACCCGGAGCTTGTTACGGGTACGTTTCTTATTGACAATAAATCTGCTTACGTTTTATTTGATTCGGGTGCGGATAGAAGCTATATGAGTAGAGATTTTTGTGCTAAATTAAGTTGTCCATTGACGCCTTTGGATAGTAAATTTTTACTCGAATTAGCAAATGGTAAATTAATTTCAGCAGATAATATATGTCGGAATCGAGAAATTAAACTGGTTAGCGAAACATTTAAGATTGATTTGATACCAGTAGAGTTAGGGAGTTTTGATGTGATAATCGGTATGGACTGGTTGAAAGAAGTGAAAGCAGAGATCGTCTGTTACAAAAATGCAATTCGCATTATACGAGAAAAAGGAAAACCCTTAATGGTGTACGGAGAAAAGGGCAACACGAAGCTACATCTTATTAGTAATTTGAAGGCACAAAAACTAATAAGAAAAGGTTGCTATGCTATTTTAGCACACGTCGAGAAAGTACAAACTGAAGAAAAGAGCATCAATGATGTTCCCATTGCAAAAGAATTTCCCGATGTATTTCCGAAAGAATTACCGGGATTACCCCCACATCGATCCGTTGAATTTCAAATAGATCTTGTACCAGGAGCTGCACCAATAGCTCGTGCTCCTTACAGACTTGCACCCAGCGAGATGAAAGAACTGCAAAGCCAAATACAAGAACTTTTAGAGCGTGGTTTCATTCGACCAAGCACATCACCGTGGGGAGCTCCTGTTTTGTTTGTCAAGAAGAAAGATGGTACATTCAGGTTGTGTATCGACTACCGAGAGTTGAACAAACTTACCATCAAGAACCGCTACCCACTACCGAGAATCGACGACTTATTTGATCAACTACAAGGCTCGTCTGTTTATTCAAAGATTGACTTACGTTCCGGGTATCATCAAATGCGGGTGAAAGAAGATGATATTCCAAAGACTGCTTTCAGAACACGTTACGGTCATTACGAGTTTATGGTCATGCCGTTTGGTTTAACTAATGCACCAGCTGTGTTCATGGACCTTATGAACCGAGTGTGTGGACCATACCTTGACAAGTTTGTCATCGTTTTCATTGATGACATACTTATTTACTCAAAGAATGACCAAGAACACGGTGAACATTTGAGAAAGGTGTTAGAAGTATTGAGGAAGGAAGAATTGTACGCTAAGTTTTCAAAGTGTGCATTTTGGTTGGAAGAAGTTCAATTCCTCGGTCACATAGTGAACAAAGAAGGTATTAAGGTGGATCCAGCAAAGATAGAAACTGTTGAAAAGTGGGAAACACCGAAAACTCCGAAACACGTACGCCAGTTTTTAGGACTAGCTGGTTACTACAGAAGGTTCATCCAAGACTTTTCCAGAATAGCAAAACCCTTGACTGCATTAACGCATAAAGGGAAGAAATTTGAATGGAATGATGAACAAGAGAAAGCGTTTCAGTTATTGAAGAAAAAGCTAACTACGGCACCTATATTGTCATTGCCTGAAGGGAATGATGATTTTGTGATTTATTGTGACGCATCAAAGCAAGGTCTCGGTTGTGTATTAATGCAACGAACGAAGGTGATTGCTTATGCGTCTAGACAATTGAAGATTCACGAACAAAATTATACGACGCATGATTTGGAATTAGGTGCGGTTGTTTTTGCATTAAAGACTTGGAGGCACTACTTATATGGGGTCAAAAGTATTATATATACCGACCACAAAAGTCTTCAACACATATTTAATCAGAAACAACTGAATATGAGGCAGCGTAGGTGGATTGAATTATTGAATGATTACGACTTTGAGATTCGTTACCACCCGGGAAAGGCAAATGTGGTAGCCGATGCCTTGAGCAGGAAGGACAGAGAACCCATTCGAGTAAAATCTATGAATATAATGATTCATAATAACCTTACTACTCAAATAAAGGAGGCGCAACAAGGAGTTTTAAAAGAAGGAAATTTAAAGGATGAAATACCCAAAGGATCGGAGAAGCATCTTAATATTCGGGAAGACGGAACCCGGTATAGGGCTGAAAGGATTTGGGTACCAAAATTTGGAGATATGAGAGAAATGGTACTTAGAGAAGCTCATAAAACCAGATACTCAATACATCCTGGAACGGGAAAGATGTACAAGGATCTCAAGAAACATTTTTGGTGGCCGGGTATGAAAGCCGATGTTGCTAAATATGTAGGAGAATGTTTGACGTGTTCTAAGGTCAAAGCTGAGCATCAGAAACCATCAGGTCTACTTCAACAACCCGAAATCCCGGAATGGAAATGGGAAAACATTACCATGGATTTCATCACTAAATTGCCAAGGACTGCAAGTGGTTTTGATACTATTTGGGTAATAGTTGATCGTCTCACCAAATCAGCACACTTCCTGCCAATAAGAGAAGATGACAAGATGGAGAAGTTAGCACGACTGTATTTGAAGGAAGTCGTCTCCAGACATGGAATACCAATCTCTATTATCTCTGATAGGGATGGCAGATTTATTTCAAGATTCTGGCAGACATTACAGCAAGCATTAGGAACTCGTCTAGACATGAGTACTGCCTATCATCCACAAACCGATGGGCAGAGCGAAAGGACGATACAAACGCTTGAAGACATGCTACGAGCATGTGTTATTGATTTCGGAAACAGTTGGGATCGACATCTACCGTTAGCAGAATTTTCCTACAACAACAGCTACCATTCAAGCATTGAGATGGCGCCGTTTGAAGCACTTTATGGTAGAAAGTGCAGGTCTCCGATTTGTTGGAGTGAAGTGGGGGATATACAGATTACGGGTCCGGAGATTATACAAGAAACTACCGAGAAGATCATCCAAATTCAACAACGGTTGAAAACTGCCCAAAGTCGACAAAAGAGCTACGCTGACATTAAAAGAAAAGATATAGAATTTGAAATTGGAGAGATGGTCATGCTTAAAGTTGCACCTTGGAAAGGCGTTGTTCGATTTGGTAAACGAGGGAAATTAAATCCAAGGTATATTGGACCATTCAAGATTATTGATCGTGTCGGACCAGTAGCTTACCGACTAGAGTTACCTCAACAACTCGCGGCTGTACATAACACTTTCCACGTCTCGAATTTGAAGAAATGTTTTGCTAAAGAAGATCTCACTATTCCGTTAGATGAAATCCAAATCAACGAAAAACTTCAATTCATCGAAGAACCCGTCGAAATAATGGATCGTGAGGTTAAAAGACTTAAGCAAAACAAGATACCAATTGTTAAGGTTCGATGGAATGCTCGTAGAGGACCCGAGTTCACCTGGGAGCGTGAAGATCAGATGAAGAAGAAATACCCGCATCTATTTCCAGAAGATTCGTCAACACCTTCAACAGCTTAAAATTTCGGGACGAAATTTATTTAACGGGTAGGTACTGTAGTGACCCGAACTTTTCCATGTTTATATATATTAATTGAGATTGATATTTACATGATTAAACGTTTCCAACATGTTAAGCAATCAAACTTGTTAAGACTTGATTAATTGAAATAGGTTTCATATAGACAATTGACTACCCAAGTTGACCGGTGATTCACGAACGTTAAAACTTGTAAAAACTATATGATGACATATATATGGTTATATATATAGTTAACATGATATTATGATAAGTAAACATATCATTAAGTATATTAACAATGAACTACATATGTAAAAACAAGACTACTAACTTAATGATTTTTAAGCGAGACATATATGTAACGATTATCGTTGTAACGATATTTAAATGTATATATATCATATTAAGATATATTAATATATCATAATATCATGATAATATAATAATTTAACATCTCATTAGATATAATAAACAATGGGTTAACAACATTAATTGAGATCGTTAACTTAAAGGTTTCAAAACAACACTTACATGTAACGACTAACGATGACTTAACGACTCCGTTAAAATGTATATACATGTAGTGTATTTAGATGTATTAAAATACTTTTGGAAGACTTCAAGACATATATCGAAACACTCATACTTAACGAAAATGGTTACAGTTACTTTCCCATTCTTTTCTTTCATCAAGAATTCTAGTCGTATTCTTACCCGTATTATACACAGCTTCAAAACGTACTTACTATGGGTATATACCAATAGGAACTAGCATGGGATTCCACTCTTGATTATGTCATGTATGACTAATCAATTTTAACTTCTACCATGAGCTAGTCAACTAACTAGAACTCCTTTTAACCCCACTCACCACTCACCAATTAACACTCATCATTCACTCCATTTCACTTCCAAATCTCTTTCTAATTCTCTCTCAACACACCCACACTATTATGAACGTATTTTTCCAGTAGTTAATCATCATCTTCATCAAAAATCACTTCAAGAATCAAGCTATAATCATCATAGGAAGAACACTTCAAGAATACTTCAAAAATCCCTTCAAGTTTACTAATTTACTTCCAAGCTTTCTAATCCATTCCAAGTAATCATCTAAGATCAAGAAACCTTTGTTATATACAGTAGGTTATCTTTATTATTCAAGGTAATATTCATATTCAAACTTTGATTCAATTTCTATAACTATAAACTATCTTAATTCGAGCAAAAATCTTACTTGAACTTGTTTTTGTGTCATGATCCTACTTCAAGAACTTTCAAGCCATCCAAGATCCTTTGAAGCTAGATCATTTCTTGTCACTTCCAGTAGGTTTACCTACTAAACTTGAGGTAGTAATGATGTTCATAACATCATTCGATTCATATATATAAAACTATCTTATTCGAAGGTTTAAACTCGTAATCACTAGAACATAGTTTAGTTAATTCTAAACTTGTTCGCAAACAAAAGTTAATCCTTCTAACTTGACTTTTAAAATTAACTAAACACATGTTCTATATCTATATGATATGCTAACTTAATGATTTAAAACCTGGAAACACGAAAAACACCGTAAAACCGGATTTACGCCGTCGTAGTAACACCGCGGGCTGTTTTGGGTTAGTTAATTAAAAACTATGATAAACTTTGATTTAAAAGTTGTTATTCTGAGAAAATGATTTTTATTATGAACATGAAACTATATCCAAAAATTATGGTTAAACTCAAAGTGGAAGTATGTTTTCTAAAATGGTCATCTAGACGTCGTTCTTTCGACTGAAATGACTACCTTTACAAAAACGACTTGTAACTTATTTTTCCGACTATAAACCTATACTTTTTCTGTGTAGATTCATAAAATAAAGTTCAATATGAAACCATAGCAATTTGATTCATTCAAAACGGATTTAAAATGAAGAAGTTATGGGTAAAACAAGATTGGATAATTTTTATCATTTTAGCTACGTGAAAATTGGTAACAAATCTATTCCAACCATAACTTAATCAACTTGTATTGTATATTATGTAATCTTGAGATACCATAGACACGTATACAATGTTTCGACCTATCATGTCGACACATCTATATATATTTCGGAACAACCATAGACACTCTATATGTGAATGTTGGAGTTAGCTATACAGGGTTGAGGTTGATTCCAAAATATATATAGTTTGAGTTGTGATCAATACTGAGATACGTATACACTGGGTCGTGGATTGATTCAAGATAATATTTATTGATTTATTTCTGTACATCTAACTGTGGACAACTAGTTGTAGGTTACTAACGAGGACAGCTGACTTAATAAACTTAAAACATCAAAATATATTAAAAGTGTTGTAAATATATTTTGAACATACTTTAATATATATGTATATATTGTTATAGGTTCGTGAATCAACAGTGGCCAAGTCTTACTTATCGACGAAGTAAAAATCTGTGAAGGTGAGTTATAGTCCCACTTTTAAAATCTAATATTTTTGGGATGAGAATACATGCAGGTTTTATAAATGATTTACAAAATAGACACAAGTACGGGAAACTACATTCTATGGTTGAATTATCGAAATCGAATATGCCCCTTTTTATTAAGTCTGGTAATCTAAGAATTAGGGAACAGACACCCTAATTGACGCGAATCCTAAAGATAGATCTATTGGGCCTAACAAACCCCATCCAAAGTACCGGATGCTTTAGTACTTCAAAATTTATATCATATCCGAAGGGTGTCCCGGAATGATGGGGATATTCTTAAAAATGCATCTTGTTATTGTCGGTTACCAGGTGTTCACCATATGAATGATTTTTATCTCTATGTATGGGATGTGTATTGAAATATGAAATCTTGTGGTCTATTGTTACGATTTGATATATATAGGTTAAACCTATAACTCACCAACATTTTTGTTGACGTTTAAAGCATGTTTATTCTCAGGTGAATACTAAGAGCTTCCGCTGTTGCATACTAAAATAAGGACAAGATTTGGAGTCCATGTTTGTATGATATTGTGTAAAAACTGCATTCAAGAAACTGATTTTGATGTAACATATTTGTATTGTAAACCATTATGTAATGGTCGTGTGTAAACAGGATATTTTAGATTATCATTATTTGATAATCTACGTAAAGTTTTTTTTAAACCTTTATTTACGAAATAAAGGTTATGGTGTTTTAAAAATGAATGCAGTCTTTGAAAAACGTCTCATATAGAGGTCAAAACCTCGCAACGAAATCAATTAATATGGAACGTTTTTAATCAATAAGAACGGGACATTTCATACAACAAAATAAATTACATATTCGTAATCCTCTCTTCATCCTCTTCATTTTGGTACCAACTTCATCTCGTTTGGGTAACATTTCTAAAACTCTAGATTTCTCTAAATTCGTGTTTTTGACTTGAAATAGTGTTAGTTAGTGTCTATGGCTCATTGTGATGTCGTGTGTGTAATTTATATGCTCGATCTCGTTGTTTTAGTGTAACTAGCATGAACTTGAATTTTGGTGTGTTGTTCTTGAATTTTGGATGATCATAGGTTGTTAGATGTTAGAAGTTCATATTTTAATTGTGTTCCTAGTATCACTAGCTTCATTTTGATGTACAGGTTGCATGAGAAAACTCTAAGAACTTGTTTAGTGATTTTTGGTGGAATTGAGCTAGGGTTTAATGAACTTGAAATGATTATTTGATGCATTGATTGCCATGATTTGTTGTTAGTTAGTTGTTAGTTGTATTGTATGCTCAATTACCTACAAAATGGCATGTCATATGTATGCATTGAATGCCTAAATCATTAAATGTGCATTGGTGAGTTTGAAGCATTAATGTGTTCATTGAATGATCACTTGGTTTGAAAACTCGGTTGTTACAAATGAGGTTTTTGATTGATGAATTGTGTTTAGTTGCATTCTACGTCAAAAGAGCTTTCCAACGATATAAGGTGCGAGTCCTAAGTGTTAGCGGTTTGTGTTTTATCCACAAAAAGGTTTTGGATTGAGACTTGAACATTTGGGACTGGCCAGGCACCAGCACCCGGCCTTTGCCGCGGCGCGGCCCTTTCCTGTCGCGGCGCGACATATAAGGGGGCCAGGTTCTGACCTCCTTGTCCCAAATGTGAAAAATGTTTGGCCCGTTCTAGACCTCCGATTCACATGAGACTTGTTCTAACATGCCTATATATGAATAAAAACCTCAGAAAAATAGTTCGGGACCCGACCCGAACGTGTTGACTTTCGTTGACTTTGACCGACCAAAGTTTGACTTTTTGTCAAACTTAACCAAATGATTATGCAACCTTTCTAACATGTTTTTATACTTGTACCTTGCATGAAA
This sequence comes from Rutidosis leptorrhynchoides, assembly GCF_046630445.1. Taxonomy (NCBI): domain Eukaryota; kingdom Viridiplantae; phylum Streptophyta; class Magnoliopsida; order Asterales; family Asteraceae; genus Rutidosis; species Rutidosis leptorrhynchoides. The sequence goes on from NC_092335.1 coordinate 27,138,944, forward strand.
CATGACAATTTGATTCACATGCTATTATGATCGAGTCTTAACGAGCCATAGGACTAATTGAACATCTTTGACCTATCGTGTTTACCGTTATTGATACAACCTATTGTTTAGGTCAAGACTAGCATTGTTCTTTGCACACGTTTACTTGTTGAAGTACTTTACTACTCGTGCACTCAATGTGAGATCATAGTCCCACTTTTACTCTTTTTGAACTTACATTTGGGATGAGAAAACATAAACATTTCTTTACTAAGTGAACACAAGTACAGGAAAACAAACATTCTACATACGAGTTTAGAACAAAATCCTCAATTCGATTATCATTAGTTACACTTGCCGGGTGTAAGCGAGAACTTATGTTGTATGGATCCATATGGGTTTGACAAACCCTCATTCAAACGGTTCGCTACCGTTTACGAATGAAATATATTTTCGAGAAACAGTGTATGTTCTAGCACTAAGTGATGGGGTTCAATGGAAGGAATGTTAAGCATTGATAATTGGGTGCTCGTGAAACAAACTTTTGGAATGTATTACTATTATCTCATTGTTGCAAATCTTGTGGTTCACTTGTACTTACTTACTTAAACCTATGATTTCACCAACGTTTTCGTTGACAGATTTCTATGTTTTTCTCAGGTCCTTGAACGATACATGATACATGCTTCCGCTCATTATTTTGATACTTGCATTGGATGTCGAGTATATATATGCATACATGGAGCGTCTTTTGGCTACTTTTAAATTGTGTCGCATAAGTTTCATTTGTACTTATAACTTTGTAACGTAACTTGTGGTGGAACTATTCTCGTAAACTTTGAACAATCTTTACATTTGAAATGAATGCGACACATCTTTTGGTCAAACGTTGTTTTAAAGACTTATGACCACGTAACGGGACCTAAGTATACGGCGCCGTCAATGACGATTTTGACGGGTCACTACACTTTGTCCTTAGTCCTTAGTCTTTGTCCTTAGTCTTAGTCTTACTCTTAGTCCTTAGTCTTAGTCTTAGTCGTTAGTCCTTAGTCTTAGTCCTTAGTCTTATTCATTAGTCTTAGTCCTTAGTCTTAGTCTTAGTCTTAGTCTTTGTCCTTAGTCCTTAGTCTAAGTCTTTAGTCCTTAGTCCTCAGTCTTTGTCCTTAGTCTTAGTCTTAGTCTTATTCCTAGTCCTAGTCCTAGTCCTAGTCTTAGTCATAGTCATAGTCATAGTCATAGTCTTAGTCTTAGTCTTAGTCTTAGTCTTAGTCTTAGTCCTTAGTCTTAGTCTTAGTCTTAGTCTTAGTCTTATTCTTGGACTTATTCTTGGTCTTAGTCCTAGTTCTTAGTCTTAGTCTTAGTCTTAGTCTTAGTCATAGTCTCAGTCTAAGTGTTAGTCTTAGTCTTAGTCTTAGTCTTAGTCTTAATCATAATCTTAATCTTTAGTCTTAGTCATAGTCTTAGTCCTTAGTCCTAGTCTCAGTCTTTAGTCCTTAGTCCTTAGTCTTAATCTTAATCCTTAATCCTTAGTCATAGTCCCTAGTCTTAGTCCTTAGTCTTACTCTTAGTCTTTAGTCTTTGTCCTTAATCCTTAGTCTTTGTCCTTAGTCTTAGTCTTAGTCTTAGTCTTAGTCCTTAGTCCTTAGTCTTAGTCTTAGTCCTTAGTCCATAGTCTTAGTCCTTAGTCCTTAGTCTTAGTCTTAGTCCGTTGTCCTTAGTCTTAGTCCTTAGTCTTTGTCTTTGTCTTAGTCTTTGTCTTAGTCTTAGTCCTTAGTCCTTAGTCCTTAGTCTTAGTCTTAGTCCTTAGTCCTTATGAAATGTCCCGTTCTTATTGATTAAAACGTTCCATATTAATTGATTTCGTTGCGAGGTTTTGACCTCTATATGAGATGTTTTTCAAAGACTGCATTCATTTTAAAACAAACCATAACCTTTATTTCATCAATAAAGGTTTAAAAAGCTTTACGTAGATTATCAAATAATGATAATCTAAAATATCATGTTTACACGCGACCATTACATAATGGTTTACAATACAAATATGTTACAACGAAATAAGTTTCTTGAATGCAGTTTTTACACAATATCATACAAAGATGGACTCCAAATCTTGTCCTTATTTTAGTATCCAACAGCGGAAGCTCTTAGTATTCACCTGAGAATAAACATGCTTTAAACGTCAACAAAAATGTTGGTGAGTTATAGGTTTAACCTATATATATCAAATCATAACAATAGACCACAAGATTTCGTATTTCAATACACATCCCATACATAGAGATAAAAATCATTCATATGGTGAACACCTGGTAACCGACATTAACAAGATGCATATATAAGAATATCCTCATCATTCCGGGACACCCTTCGGATATGATATAAATTTTGAAGTACTAAAGCATCCGGTACTTTGGATGGGGTTTGTTAGGCCCAATAGATCTATCTTTAGAATTTGCGTCAATTAGGGTGTCTGTTCCCTAATTCTTAGATTACCAGACTTAATAAAAAGGGGCATATTTGATTTCGATAATTCAACCATAGAATGTAGTTTCACGTACTTGTGTCTATTTTGTAAATCATTTATAAAACCTGCATGTATTCTCATCCCAAAAATACTAGATTTTAAAAGTGGGACTATAACTCACTTTCACAGATTTTTACTTCGTCGGGAAGTAAGACTTGGCCACTGGTTGATTCACGAACCTATAACAATATATACATATATATCAAAGTATGTTCAAAATATATTTACAACACTTTTAATATATTTTGATGTTTTAAGTTTATTAAGTCAGCTGTCCTCGTTAGTAACCTACAACTAGTTGTCCACAGTTAGTTGTATAGAAATAAATCGATAAATATTATCTTGAATCAATCCACGACCCAGTGTATACGTATCTCAGTATTGATCACAACTCAAACTATATATATTTTGGAATCAACCTCAACCCTGTATAGCTAACTCCAACATTCACATATAGAGTGTCTATGGTTGTTCCGAAATATATATAGATATGTCGACATGATAGGTCGAAACATTGTATACGTGTCTATGGTATCTGAAGATTACATAATATACAATACAAGTTGATTAAGTTATGGTTGGAATAGATTTGTTACCAATTTTCACGTAGATAAAATGAGAAAAATTATCCAATCTTGTTTTACCCATAACTTCTTCATTTTAAACCCGTTTTGAGTGAATCAAATTGCTATGGTTTCATATTGAACTCTATTTTATGAATCTAAACAGAAAAAGTATAGGTTTATAGTCAGAAAAATAAGTTACAAGTCATTTTTGTAAAGGTAGTCATTTCAGTCGAAAGAATGACTTCTAGATGACCATTTTAGAAAACATACTTCCACTTTGAGTTTAACCATAATTTTTGGATATAGTTTCATGTTCATAATAAAAATCATTTTCCCAGAATAAAAACTTTTAAATCAAAGTTTATCATAGTTTTTAATTAACTAACCCAAAACAGCCCGCGGTGTTACTACGACGGCGTAAATTCGATTTTACGGTGTTTTTCGTGTTTCCAAGTTTTAAATCAGTAAGTTAGCATATCATATAGATATAAAACATGTGTTTAGTTAATTTTAAAAGTCTATTTAGAAGGATTAACTTTATTTGCGAACAAGTTTAGAATTAACTAAACTATGTTCTAGTGATTACAAGTTTATAACGTTGAATAAGACAGCTTTTTATGTATGAATCGAATGATGTTATGAACATAATTACTACCTCAAGTTCCTTGGATAAACCTACTGGAAATGAAAAAAATGGATCTAGCTTCAAAGGATCCTTGGATGGCTTGAAAGTTCTTAAAGCAGAATCATGACACGAAAACAATTTCAAGTAAGATTTCCACTCGAAATAAGATTGTTATAGTTATAGAAATTGAATTAAAGTTTGAATATGATTATTACCTTGTATTAGAAAGATAACCTACTGTAAGTAACAAAGGTTTCTTGATCTTGGATGATTACTTGGAATGGATTTAGAAAACTTGGAAGTAAACTTGCAATCTTGGAAGTATTCTTGATTTTATGAAACTAGAACTTTTGGAATTTATGAAGAACACTTAGAACTTGAAGATAGAACTTGAGAGAGATCAATTAGATGAAGAAAATTGAAGATTGAAAGTGTTTGTAGGTGTTTTTGGTCGTTGGTGTATGGATTAGATATAAAGGATATGTAATTTTGTTTTCATGTAAATAAGTCATGAATGATTACTCATATTTTTGCAATTTTATATGATATTTTATGCTAGTTGCCAAATGATGGTTCCCACATGTGTTAGTTGACTCACATGGGCTGCTAAGAGCTGATCATTGGAGTGTATATACCAATAGTACATACATCTAAAAGCTGTATATTGTACGAGTACGAATACGGGTGCATACGAGTAGAATTGTTGATGAAACTGAACGAGGATGTAATTGTAAGCATTTTTGTTAAGTAGAAGTATTTTGATAAGTGTCTTGAAGTCTTTCAAAAGTGTATGAATACATATTAAAACACTACATGTATATACATTTTAACTGAGTCGTTAAGTCATCGTTAGTCGTTACATGTAAATGTTGTTTTGAAACCTTTAGGTTAACGATCTTGTTGAATGTTGTTAACCCATTATTTATTATAATAAATGAGATGTTAAATTTTTATATTATCATAATATTATGATATATAATATATCTTAGTATGATATATATACAGTTAAATGTCGTTACAACGATAATCGTTACATATATGTCTCGTTTCGAAATCATTAAGTTAGTAGTCTTATTTTTACATATGTATTTCATTGTGAACACACTTAATAATATATTTACTTATAATTTAACATAATTAACCAAGTGTATCAATATCTAAATATGATTCATATGTACCTAGTAAGACGTTGTTATAACGATAATCGTTATATATATCGTTTTCGAGTTTCTTAATTTAATAGTCTCATTTTTATGTATATAACTCATTGTTAAAATACCTAATGAGATACATACTTATAATAAAATCATGTTAACTATATATATAACCATATATATGTCATCGTATAGTTTTTACAAGTTTTAACGTTCGTGAATCACCGGTCAACTTGGGTGGTCAATTGTCTATATGAAACCTATTTCAATTAATTAAGTCTTAACAAGTTTGATTGCTTAACATGTTGGAAACACTTAATTATGTAAATAACAATTTCATTTAATATATATATATAAACATGGAAAAGTTCGGGTCACTACAGTACCTACCCGTTAAATAAATTTCGTCCCGAAATTTTAAGCAGTTGGAGGTGTTGACGTATCTTCTGGAAATAAATGCGGGTATTTCTTCTTCATCTGATCTTCACGCTCCCAGGTGAACTCGGGTCCTCTACGAGCATTCCATCAAACCTTAACAATCGGTATCTTGTTTTGTTTAAGTCTCTTAACCTCACGATCCATTATTTCGACGGGTTCTTCAATGAATTGAAGTTTTTCATTGATTTGGATTTCGTCCAACGGAATAGTAAGATCTTCTTTAGCAAAACATTTCTTCAAATTTGAGACGTGGAAAGTGTTATGTACAGCCGCGAGTTGTTGAGGTAGCTTCAGTTGGTAAGCTACTGGTCCGACACGATCTATAATCTTGAATGGTCCAATGTACCTTGGATTTAGTTTCCCCCGTTTACCAAATCGAACAACGCCTTTCCAAGGTGAAACCTTAAGCATGACCATTTCTCCAATTTCAAACTCTATATCTTTTCTTTTACTATCCACGTAGCTCTTTTGTCGACTCTGGGCGGTTTTCAATCTTTGTTGAATTTGGATGATTTTCTCGGTAGTTTCTTGTATTATCTCCGGACCCGTAATCTGTCTATCCCCCACTTCACTCCAACAAATCGGAGACCTGCACTTTCTACCATAAAGTGCTTCAAACGGAGCCATCTCAATGCTTGAATGGTAGCTATTGTTGTAGGAAAATTCTGCTAACGGTAGATGTCGATCCCAACTGTTTCCAAAATCAATAACACATGCTCGTAGCATATCTTCAAGCGTTTGTATCGTCCTTTCGCTCTGCCCATCAGTTTGTGGATGATAGGCAGTACTCATGTCTAGACGAGTTCCTAATGCTTGCTGTAATGTCTGCCAGAATCTTGAAATAAATCTGCCATCCCTATCAGAGATAATAGAGATTGGTATTCCATGTCTGGAGACGACTTCCTTCAAATACAGTCGTGCTAACTTCTCCATCTTGTCATCTTCTCTTATTGGCAGGAAGTGTGCTGATTTCGTTAGACGATCAACTATTACCCAAACAGTATCAAAACCACTTGCAGTCCTTGGCAATTTAGTGATGAAATCCATGGTAATGTTTTCTCATTTCCATTCCGGGATTTCGGGTTGTTGAAGTAGACCTGATGGTTTCTGATGTTCAGCTTTGACCTTAGAACACGTCAAACATTCTCCTACATATTTAGCAATATCGGCTTTCATACCTGGCCACCAAAAATGTTTCTTAAGATCCTTGTACATCTTCCCCGTTCCAGGATGTATTGAGTATCTGGTTTTATGAGCTTCTCCAAGTACCATTTCTCTCATATCTCCAAATTTTGGTACCCAAATTCTTTCAGCCCTATACCGGATTCTGTCTTCTCGAATATTAAGATGCTTCTCCGATCCTTTGGGTATTTCATCCTTTAAATTTCCCTCTTTTAAAACTCCTTGTTGCGCCTCCTTTATTTGAGTAGTAAGGTTAGTGTGAATCATTATATTCATAGATTTTACTCGAATGAGTTCTCTATCCTTTCTGCTCAAGGCGTCGGCTACCACATTTGCCTTCCCTGGGTGGTAACGAATCTCAAAGTCGTAATCGTTCAACAATTCAATTCACCTATGCTGCCTCATATTCAGTTGTTTCTGATTAAATATGTGTTGAAGACTTTTGTGGTCGGTATATATAATACTTTTGACCCCATATAAGTAGTGCCTCCAAGTCTTTAATGCAAAAACAACCGCGCCTAATTCCAAATCATGTGTCGTATAATTTTGCTCGTGAATCTTCAATTGTCTAGACGCATAAGCAATCACCTTCATCCGTTGCATTAATACACAACCGAGACCTTGCTTTGATGCGTCACAATAAATCACAAAATCATCATTCCATTCAGGCAATGACAATATAGGTGCCGTAGTTAGCTTTTTCTTCAATAATTGAAATGCTTTCTCTTGTTCATCCTTCCATTCAAATTTCTTCCCTTTATGCGTTAATGCAGTCAAGGGTTTTGCTATTATGGAAAAGTCTTGGATGAACCTTCTGTAGTAACCAGCTAGTCCTAAAAACTGGCGTATGTGTTTTGGAGTTTTCGGGGTTTCCCACTTTTCAACGGTTTCGATCCTTGCCGGGTCTACCTGGATACCTTCTTTGTTCACTATGTGACCGAGGAATTGAACTTCTTCCAACCAAAATGCACACTTTGAAAACTTAGCGTACAGTTTTTCTTTCCTCAATACTTCTAGCACTTTTCTCAAATGTTCTTCGTGCTCTTGATCATTCTTTGAGTAATAAGTATGTCATCGATGAAAACAATGACAAACTTGTCAAGATATGGCCCACACACTCGGTTCATAAGGTCCATGAACACAGCTGGTGCGTTAGTCAATCCAAACGGCATAACCATAAACTTGTAATGACCATAACGCGTCCTAAAAGCAGTTTTTGGGATATCATCCTCCTTTACTCGCATTTGATGATATCCAGAACGTAAATCGATCTTCGAATAAACCGACGAGCCTTGTAGTTGATCAAATAAGTCGTCAATTCTCGACAGTGGATAACGGTTTTTGATGGTAAGTTTGTTCAACTCTCTGTAGTCAATACACAACCTAAATGTACCATCCTTCTTCTTGACAAACAAAACAGGAGCTCCCCATGGTGATGTGCTTGGTCGAATGAAACCACGCTCTAAAAGTTCTTGTAATTGGCTTTGCAGTTCTTTCATCTCTCTGGGTGCGAGTCTGTAAGGAGCACAAGCTATTGGTGCAGCTCCTGGTACAAGATCTATTTGAAATTCAACGGATCGATGTGGGGGTAATCCCGGTAATTCTTTCGGAAATACATCGGGAAATTCTTTTGCGACGAGAACATCATTGATGCTCTTTTCTTCAGTTTGTACTTTCTCGACGTGTGCTAGAACAGCATAGCAACCTTTTCTTATTAGTTTTTGTGCCTTCAAATTACTAATAAGATGTAGCTTCATGTTTCCCTTTTCTCCGTACACCATTAAGGGTTCTCCTTCTTCTCGTACAATGCGAATTGCATTTTTATAACATACGATCTCTGCTTTCACCTTCTTCAGCCAGTCCATGCCAACTATTACATCAAAACTCCCTAACTCTACTGGTATCAAATCAATCTTAAATATTTCGCTACCCAGTTTAATTTCTCGATTCCGGCATATATTATCTGCTGAAATTAATTTACCGTTTGCTAATTCGAGTAAAAATTTACTATCCAACGGCGTCAATGAACAACTTAATTTAGCACAAAAATCTCTACTCATATAGCTTCTATCCGCACCCGAATCAAATAAAACGTAAGCAGATTTATTGTTAATAAGAAACATACCCGTAACAAGCTCCGAGTCTTCCTGTGCCTCTGCCGCATTAATATTGAAAACTCTTCCGCGGCCTTGTCCATTCGTGTTCTCCTGGTTCGGGTAATTTCTAATAATGTGGCCCGGTTTTCCACATTTATAACAAACTACATTGGCATAACTTGCTCCGACACTACTTGCTCCGCCATTACTCGTTCCGACACCATTTGTTCCTTTCGTTCTATTAACCCTTGGTCTGTAGACCTCACACTTCACCGCACTATGACCATTTCTTTTACACTTGTTGCAAAATTTGGTGCAGAACCCCGAGTGATACTTTTCACACCTTTGGCATAGCTGCTTCTGATTGTTGTTGTTGTTGTTGCGGTTGTTATTGTTGTTGGGATGATTGTTGTAGTTGCTGTTGTTGTTGTTGTTGTTGTTGTTGTTGGGCCGTTTGTTGTAGTTGCGATTGATGTTGCGATTGTTGGGATAATTGTTGCGATTATTATTGTAATTGCTGTTGTTGTTGTATTGGTGATTCTTATCACCGTTTTCCTCCCACTTTCTTTTGACTTGCTTCACATTGGCCTCTTCAGCCGTCTGTACTTTAATTCTTTCCTCAATCTGGTTCACTAGTTTGTGAGCCATTCTACATGCCTGTTGTATGGAGGCGGGCTCGTGTGAACTTATATCTTCTTGGATTCTTTCCGGTAATCCTTTCACAAATGCGTCGATCTTCTCTTCCTCATCTTCGAACGCTCCCGGACACAATAGGCACAATTCTGTGAATCGTCTTTCGTACGTGGTAATATCAAATCCTTGGGTTCGTAACCCTCTAAGTTCTGTCTTGAGCTTATTGACCTCGGTTCTGGGACGGTACTTCTCGTTCATCAAGTGCTTGAATGCTGACCACGGTAGTGCGTACACATCATCTTGTCCCACTTGCTCTATATAGGTATTCCACCATGTTAACGCAGAATCTGTGAAGGTATGCGTAGCATACTTCACTTTGTCCTCTTCAGTACACTTACTTATGGCAAACACTGATTCGACCTTCTCGGTCCACCGTTTCAATCCGATCGGTCCTTCGGTTCCATCAAATTCCAAAGGTTTGCAGGCAGTGAATTCTTTGTAGGTGCATCCTACACGATTTCATGTACTGCCAGATCCAAGGTTATTGTTGGTATGTAGCGCAGCCTGTACTGCGGCTATGTTTGAAGCTAGAAAAGTACGGAATTCCTCTTCATTCATATTCACGGTGTGTCGAGTAGTCGGTGGCATTTCCTTCAAAATAGTCAAATGGAACAAGTTAATCATACAGAATATTAAGAGTAGTTAATAGTATTTCGTAGCATAATATGAACTCATTTATAAAAGCTTTTTCTTCATATTAGCGTTTTATAAGTTTAAATTCGGGTAGTACCTACCCGTTAAGTTCATACTTAGTAGCTAATATACAATTCAACTACTACAATTCTATATGAAAAACTGATTGTAATAATATTTCGCGTTCAAACTTTTATACAATATTTTACAAACTTACAATACCGCTTATTTTACATATAGCATGAAATATAGCACACAATAACTTTGATACAAGATAGTTGTGAAGATAATTCTAGCTAGTACACAAGTCGTTCAGCAAAGGCAATAAAGACACGTAATTCATACGTCCAGAAACAAGTCATGCATTCTGGTTTTACTAGGACTACTTCCCATCCTTGGTCTTGTGGAACATAACCGTTATGGTCGTTGATAAGACAGCGTGTTGTAATGTCGTCAAAGGGACGAGGGTTACGTAATGACCAACAGTCTCGTAATAACCTAAAAACCTCATTTCTTACCCCAATTACCGACTCCGTCACTTGTGGGAACGTTTTGTTTAATAGTTGTAGCCCGATGTTCTTTTTCTCACTTTGGTGAGAAGCGAACATTACTAACCCGTAAGCATAGTATGCTTCTTTATGTTGCATGTTAGCCGCTTTTTCTAAATCATGAAGTCCTATATTCGGATACATTGAGTCAAAATAATTTCTTAACCCGTTGCGTAAAATAGCATTTGGGTTTCCCGCAATATATGCGTCAAAGTAAACACATCGTAACTTATGGGTTTCCCAATATGATATCCCCCATATTTCAAACGAAAGTCTCTTATAAACCAAGACATTCTTGGAACGTTCTTCGAATGTCTTACAAACTGATTTCGCCGTAAATAGTTGTGCCGAAGAATTCTGACCGACTCTAGACAAGATTTCATCAATCATGTCTCCGGGTAGGTCTCTTAAAATATTGGATTGTCTATCCATTTTGTGTTTTTATACTGTAAAATAGACAAGAGTTAGATTCATAAAAAAATACTTATTAATACAAGCAATTTTTACATATATCATAAAGCATAAGCACACTATATTACATATATTACACCACACGAATACAACTATCTTATTCTGACTCGCTCGTTTCTTCTTCTTCGGTTTTGGTTCGTTTTGCCAAGTTTCTAGGGATATATGATGTTCCCCTAATACGAGCTGTCATTTTCCACAACGGTTTAGAAAAATCTGGTGGTTTAGAGGTTCCCGGGTCATTGTTACAACTTAAGGGCTTCGGGGGTTGACGATACATATAAAGTTCATCGGGGTTGGAATTAGATTTCTCTATTTTTATGCCCTTTCCCTTATTATTTTCTTTTGCCTTTTTAAATTCAGTTGGGGTAATTTCTATAACATCATCGGAATTCTCGTCGGAATCCGATTCATCGGAGAATTGGTAATCCTCCCAATATTTTGCTTCCTTGGCGGAAACACCATTGACCATAATTAACCTTGGTCGGTTGGTTGAGGATTTTCTTTTACTTAACCGTTTTATTATTTCCCCCACCGGTTCTATTTCCTCCTCTGGTTCCTCCGCTTTCGATTCTGATTCTTCTTCCGGTTCTGATTCTTCTTCCGGTTCTTCTTCGGGAACTTGTGAATCAGTCCAATATATATTCGACTCTTCGTTATTATTAGGTGAGTCAATGGGATTTGTGCTAGAGGTAGACATCTATCACACAATATCAAACATGTTAAGAGATTAATATATCACATAATATATACATGTTAATAATATATAGTTTTCAACAAAAATGTTAAGCAATTATTTTTAAAGAAAACACGGTCGAAGTCCAGACTCACTAATGCATCCTAACAAACTCGATAAGTCACACTAATGCAAATTTTCTGGTTCTCTAAGACCAACGCTCGGATACCAACTGAAATGTCTCGTTCTTATTGATTAAAAACGTTCCATATTAATTGATTTCGTTGCGAGGTTTTGACCTCTATATGAGACGTTTTTCAAAGACTGCATTCATTTTAAAACAAACCATAACCTTTATTTCATCAATAAAGGTTTAAAAAGCTTTACGTAGATTATCAAATAATGATAATCTAAAATATCCTGTTTACACACGACCATTACATAATGGTTTACAATACAAATATGTTACAACGAAATAAGTTTCTTGAATGCAGTTTTTACACAATATCATACAAACATGGACTCCAAATCTTGTCCTTATTTTAGTATGCAACAGCGGAAGCTCTTAGTATTCACCTGAGAATAAACATGCTTTAAACGTCAACAAAAATGTTGGTGAGTTAAAGGTTTAACCTATATATATCAAATCGTAACAATAGACCACAAGATTTCATATTTCAATACACATCCCATACATAGAGATAAAAATCATTCATATGGTGAACACCTGGTAACCAACATTAACAAGATGCATATATAAGAATATCCCCATCATTCCGGGACACCCTTCGGATATGATATAAATTTCGAAGTACTAAAGCATCCGGTACTTTGGATGGGGTTTGTTAGGCCCAATAGATCTATCTTTAGGATTCGCGTCAATTAGGGTGTCTGTTCCCTAATTCTTAGATTATCAGACTTAATAAAAAGGGGCATATTCGATTTCGATAATTCAACCATAGAATGTAGTTTCACATACTTGTGTCTATTTTGTAAATCATTTATAAAACCTGCATGTATTCTCATCCCAAAAATATTAGATTTTAAAAGTGGGACTATAACTCACTTTCACAGATTTTTACTTCGTCGGGAAGTAAGACTTGGCCACTGGTTGATTCACGAACCTATAACAATATATACATATATATCAAAGTATGTTCAAAATATATTTACAATACTTTTAATATATTTTGATGTTTTAAATTTATTAAGTCAGCTGTCCTCGTTAGTAACCTACAACTAGTTGTCCACAGTTAGTTGTACAGAAATAAATCGATAAATATTATCTTGAATCAATCCACGATCCAGTGTATACGTATCTCAGTATTGATCACAACTCAAACTATATATATTTTGGAATCAACCTCAACCCTGTATAGTTAACTCCAACATTCACATATAGAGTGTCTATGGTTGTTCCGAAATATATATAGATGTGTCGACATTATAGGTCGAAACATTGTATACGTGTCTATGGTATCTCAAGATTACATAATATACAATACAAGTTGATTAAGTTATGGTTGAAATAGATTTGTTACCAATTTTCACGTAGCTAAAATGAGAAAAATTATCCAATCTTGTTTTACCCATAACTTCTTCATTTTAAATCCGTTTTGAGTGAATCAAATTGCTATGGTTTCATATTGAACTCTATTTTATGAATCTAAACAGAAAAAGTATAGATTTATAGTCGGAAAAATAAGTTACAAGTCGTTTTTGTAAAGGTAGTCATTTCAGTCGAAAGAACGACGTCTAGATGACAATTTTAGAAAACATACTTCCACTTTGAGTTTAACCATAATTTTTGAATATCGTTTCATGTTCATAATAAAAATCATTTTCCCAGAATAACAACTTTTAAATCAAATTTTATCATAGTTTTTAATTAACTAACCCAAAACGGCCCGCGGTGTTACTACGACGGCGTAAATCCGATTTTACGGTGTTTTTCGTGTTTCCAGGTTTTAAATCAGTAAGTTAGCATATCATATAGATATAGAACATGTGTTTAGTTGATTTTAAAAGTCTAGTTAGAAGGATTAACTTTATTTGCGAACAAGTTTAGAATTAACTAAACTATGTTCTAGTGATTACAAGTTTATAACGTTGAATAAGACAGCTTTTTATTTATGAATCGAATGATGTTATGAACATTATTACTACCTCAAGTTCCTTGGATAAACCTACTGGAAATGAGAAAAATGGATCTAGCTTCAAAGGATCCTTGGATGGCTTGAAAGTTCTTGAAGCAGAATCATGACACGAAAACAATTTCAAGTAAGATTTCCACTCGAAATAAGATTATTATAGTTATAGAAATTGAATTAAAGTTTGAATATGATTATTACCTTGTATTAGAAAGATAACCTACTGTAAGTAACAAAGGTTTCTTGATCTTGGATGATTACTTGGAATGGATTTAGAAAACTTAGAAGTAAACTTGCAATCTTAGAAGTATTCTTGATTTTATGAAACTAGAACTTTTAGAATTTATGAAGAACACTTAGAACTTGAAGATAGAACTTGAGAGAGATCAATTAGATGAAGAAAATTGAAGATTGAAAGTGTTTGTAGGTGTTTTTGGTCGTTGGTGTATGGATTAGATATAAAGGATATGTAATTTTGTTTTCATGTAAATAAGTCATGAATGATTACTCATATTTTTGTAATTTTATAAGATATTTTATGCTAGTTGTCAAATGATGGTTCCCACATGTGTTAGGTGACTCACATGGACTGCTAAGAGCTGATCATTGGAGTGTATATACCAATAGTACATACATCTAAAAGCTGTGTATTGTACGAGTACGAATACGGGTGCATACGAGTAGAATTGTTGATGAAATTGAACGAGGATGTAATTGTAAGCATTTTTGTTAAGTAGAAGTATTTTGATAAGTGTCTTGAAGTCTTTCAAAAGTGTATGAATACATATTAAAACACTACATGTATATACATTTTAACTGAGTCGTTAAGTCATCGTTGGTCGTTACATGTAAATGTTGTTTTGAAACCTTTAGGTTAATGATCTTGTTGAATGTTGTTAACCCATTGTTTATTATAACAAATGAGATGTTAAATTGTTATATTATCATGATATTATGATATACAATATATCTTATTATGATATATATACAGTTAAATGTCGTTACAATGATAATCGTTACATATATGTCTCGTTTCGAAATCTTTAAGTTAGTAGTCTTATTTTTACATATGTATTTCATTGTTAACACACTTAATAATATATTTAATTATCATTTAACATAATTAACCAAGTGTATCAATATCTTAATATGATTCATATGTACCTAGTAAGACGTTGTTATAACGATAATCGTTATATATATCATTTTCGAGTTTCTTAATTTAATAGTCTCATTTTTATGTATATAACTCATTGTTAAAATACCTAATGAGATACATACTTATAATAAAATCATGTTAACTATATATATAACCATATATATGTCATCGTATAGTTTTTACAAGTTTTAACGTTCGTGAATCACCGGTCAACTTGGGTGGTCAATTGTCTATATGAAACCTATTTCAATTAATCAAGTCTTAACAAGTTTGATTGCTTAACATGTTGGAAACACTTAATCATGTAAATAACAATTTCATTTAATATGTATATAAACATGGAAAAGTTCGGGTCACTACACCTTAGTCCTTAGTCTTAGTCTTAGTCTTAGTCTTAGTCTTAATCATAATATTTAGTCTTTAGTCTTAGTCCTTAGTCTTAGTCCTTAGTCTTAGTACTTAGTCTTTAGTCTTAGTCCTTAGTCCATAGTCTTCGTCCTTAGTCTTTGTCATTAGTCCTTAGTCTTTGTTTAGTCCTTAGTCCTTAGTCCTTAGTCTTAATCTTAGTCCTAGTCCTTAGTCTTTATCCTCAGTGTTAGTCTTAGTCTTAGTCTTAGTCCTTAGTCCTTAGTCTTAGTCTTAGTCTTAGTCCTTAGTCTTAGTCCTTAGTCCTTAGTCCTTAGCCCTTAGTCTTAGTCTTAGTCTTAGTCTTAGTCTTAGTCCTTAGTCGTTAGTCTTAGTCTTAGTCTTAGTCCTTAGTCTTAGTCTTAGTCTTAGTCCTTAGTCGTTAGTTTTAGTCTTAGTCTTAGTCCTAGTCTTAGTCTTAGTCTTAATCTTAATCTTTAGTCTTTAGTCTTAGACTTAGTCCTTAGTCTAAGTCCTTAGTTTTAGTCCTTAGTCCTTAGTCCTTAGTCCTTAGTCTTAGTCCTTAGTTTTAGTCCTTAGTCTTAGTCCTTATTCCTTAGTCTTAGTCCTTAGTCTTAGTCCTTAGTCTTAGTCTTAGTCTTTATCTTTAGTCTTAGTCCTTAATCCTTAGTCTTAGTCTTAGTCCTTAGTCTTAGTCTTAGTCCTTAGTCCTTAGTCTTAGTCCTTAGTCTTAGTCCTTAGTCTTTGTCTTAGTCTTAGTCTTAGTCCTTAGTCCTTAGTCTTAGTCCTTAGTCATAGTCCTTAGTCTTTGTCTTAGTCTTAGTCTTAATCTTAGTCTTAGTCTTAGTCTTAGTCTTAGTCTTAGTCTTGGTCTTAGTCCTTAGTCCTTAGTCTTAGTTCTTAGTCTTAGTGTTAGTCTTAGTCCTTAGTATTAGTCATAGTCTCAGTCTCAGTCTTAGTGTTAGTCTTAGTCTTAGTCTTAGTCTTAATCATAATCTTAATCTTTAGTCTTTAGTCTTAGTCATAGTCTTAGTCTTTAGTCTTAGTCCTTAGTCTTAGTCTTAATCCTTAGTCCTTAGCCTTAGTCCATAGTCTTAGTCCTTAGTCTTACTCTTAGTCTTTAGTCTTTGTCCTTAGTCCTTAGTCTTTGTCCTTAGTCTTTGTCCTTAGTCTTAGTGCTTAGTCCTTAGTCTTAGTCTTAGTCTTAGTCTTTGTCCTTAGTCCTTAGTCTAAGTCTTTAGTCCTTAGTCCTCAGTCTTTGTCCTTAGTCTTAGTCTTAGCTAGTCCTAGTCCTAGTCTTAGTCTTAGTCTTAGTCTTAGTCTTTGTCTTAGCCTTAGTCTTTGTCTTAGTCTTAGTCTTAGTCCTTAGTCCTTAGTCTTAGTCCTTAGTCATAGTCCTTAGTCTTTGTCTTAGTCTTAGTCTTAATCTTAGTCTTAGTCTTAGTCTTGGTCTTAGTCCTTAGTCCTTAGTCTTAGTTCTTAGTCTTAGTGTTAGTCTTAGTCCTTAGTATTAGTCATAGTCTCAGTCTCAGTCTTAGTGTTAGTCTTAGTCTTAGTCTTAGTCTTAGTCTTAATCATAATCTTAATCTTTAGTCTTTAGTCTTAGTCATAGTCTTAGTCTTTAGTCTTAGTCCTTAGTCTTAGTCTTAATCCTTAGTCCTTAGTCTTAGTCCATAGTCTTAGTCCTTAGTCTTACTCTTAGTCTTTAGTCTTTGTCCTTAGTCCTTAGTCTTTGTCCTTAGTCTTTGTCCTTAGTCTTAGTGCTTAGTCCTTAGTCTTAGTCTTAGTCTTAGTCTTTGTCCTTAGTCCTTAGTCTAAGTCTTTAGTCCTTAGTCCTCAGTCTTTGTCCTTAGTCTTAGTCTTAGTCCTAGTCCTAGTCCTAGTCCTAGTCTTAGTCTTAGTCTTAGTCTTAGTCTTAGTCTTTGTCTTAGTCTTAGTCTTAGTCTTAGTCCTTAGTCCTTAGTCCTTAGTCTTAGTCTTAGTCTTAGTCTTAGTCCTTAGTCTTAGTCATAGTCTCAGTCTTAGTGTTAGTCTCAGTCTTAGTGTTAGTCTTAGTCTTAGTCTTAGTCTTAATCATAATCTTAATCTTTAGTCTTAGCCATAGTCTTAGTCCTTAGTCCTTAGTCCTAGTCCTAGTCTTTAGTCCTTAGTCCTTAGTCTTAGTCTTAATCCTTAGTCCTTAGTCTTAGTCCCTAGTCTTAGTCCTTAGTCTTACTCTTAGTCTTTAGTCTTTGTCCTTAGTCTTTGTCCTTAGTCTTAGTCTTACTCTTAGTCCTTAGTCCTTAGTCTTAGTCTTAGTCCTTTGTCCTTAGTCTTAGTCCTTAGTCTTATTCCTTAGTCTTAGTCCTTAGTCTTAGTCTTAGTCTTAGTCTTAGTCTTTGTCCTTAGTCCTTAGTCTAAGTCTTTAGTCCTTAGTCCTCAGTCTTTGTCCTTAGTCTTAGTCTTAGTCTTATTCCTAGTCCTAGTCCTAGTCTTAGTCTTAGTCTTAGTCTTAGTCCTTAGTCTTAGTCTTAGTCTTAGTCCGTAGTCCTTAGTCTTAGTCCTTAGTGTTAGTCTTCGTCTTAGTCCTTAGTCTTAGTCTTAGTCCTTAGTCTTAGTCCTTAGTCTTAATCTTTAGTCTTTAGTCTTATTCTTTGTTCTTAGTCCTTAGTCCTTAGTCTTAGTCTTAGTCTTAATCTTAGTCTTAGTCCTTAGTCCTAGTCCTTATTCCTTAGTCCTTAGTCTTAGTCTTAGCCCTTAGTCTTAGTCTTAGTCTTAGTCTTTGTCCTTAGTCCTTAGTCTTAGTCCTTAGTCTTAATCTTAGTCTTAGTCTTAGTCTTATTCTTAGTCTTCGTCTTAGTCTTAGTCTTAGTCTTAGTCTTAGTCTTAGTCTTAATCTTTAGTCTTTAGTCTTAGTCTTAGTCTTAATTCTTAGTCGTAGTCCTTAGTCCTAGTCCTTAGTCCTTAGTTTATCTTATCAAAGATTGGTGCTTCTTTCACCAATTCTTCCAAGTATCCCATAGTTTGAGTTGATCCGAGAATCGTTGACTCAAGTTTTTGAACGAAACGAATTTTGACACTTTCAAAAATGTTTATAGAGTAATGATTTGAGCAACCGCTCTGATACCAATTGTAAGTAACTTAAGGGGGTGAATAGTTACTTAATGCGTTTTTAACACTTTTTCGATTGATCACCAAATTCGATTAACTTTGATCAACCAATTCAACTCAAACTTGATGTGTGTGATGTATATGTTCGAAATGATGAATGAAGTAATGTAAAGAACATAGATACAAGGATTTATAGTGGTTTGGGTGGATGTTAACTAATCCACTCCTCGATTACACTAATCGAGATTTGTTGCTTCACTAAGCACTTTTCTCCAAACTCGATGGAGATCCAATTTACAAGTCTTCAACTTCTTTGGTAGACAACAAACCTAATCTTTCTATCCCTTTGAAAGATCAACTCCAACCTAGATCAACTTGTCTTCACCTTGGACAAGTATTAATCTTCAAATAAGATTAATCAACTTCCTAAGTCCCTTTAAGGAAGTAGATAACTAAGCTAGCCTGTGATGCCCCGTATAAAACCATCGTGTACGAATCATTAACAACAGGATCATTACAAGGTTAAGTACTATATGCGATTTCAAAAAGAGTTTGCATTCATAAATAAAGTGATGTCTAAACCAACATCGAATGTTTTACAATCCAAAAGCATGCTTCACTAAGTAGAAGCAAATAATAAGTGTATGTGACCACAATGGTCGTTACAAGTCATAGTTCAAAAGTACTAAAGTTTGAATGCAAGGTAAAGTAGTTCATGCGATGACAACTCGAAGCAGCGGGTGTCTACAGCACGACTAGTACACAGCGGAAGCTAACCTCAAGCACCTGAGAAAAACATGCTTAAAAACGTCAACACAAAGGTTGGTGAGCTATAGTTTAAGTATAACAGTATGTAAGGTAAGCCACGAGATTTCAGTGCTACAAAGAGCGTTTCAAAACAGTATGATAAAGTATATGTTAACCGTGGGCACTTGGTAACTAACTTAACGTTTATACCCCCTGAAAGTACACTTGGCAAGTGCGTATGTATACGAAGTATTAAACACTAGTTAATTGCTAGCACTATTAGCCTGAGTGGGGATGTCAAACCCTATGGATCCATATCTAAGATTCGCGTTCACGGTTCAAAAACCAATGATTAAACGTTACCGAGCTAAAGGGAATGTTTATGCCGTTGTATAACCCACACATATATAAGTTTAAGTACTCGTGCCTAGTATGTAAAACATAAAATCCACATGTATTCTCAGTTCCCAAAATAAGTTAAAGTAAAAAGGGAATGCTATAACTCACAATGATAATGTAGTCGTAAAGTCGGTTCGGAAAAGGTGTGCAAGTAATCGGTCCGAAGGTCCTCAACCTAAGTTAAATAGTACTAAGTCAGTAAATCATCTGAATAGGTTTAAATGTATATAAATAAGGTCTTAAAGGTCATCATCAATCATCATCAAACAAAAGGCGTAAAGTAAGTTTCGTTTATGAATGTAGTTTAAAACAAAGGCTGACTTCAGTCAGTCACCACGGCCTCTACCATTACTGAATTAAGTTGAGACCAGTGGACATGGCTCCGTATATGAGTCCTTTAAGTGTGGTAAAATTTAAAGAAGCAAACTCGTCTTCGTTTGACCGTGGTGTTGGTCTAAGTGCGAGTAGGTCAGAAATTTCTGCACAACGTTAAAAGGACATAGTGATGATCGGAGGGCCATAAATCCTAAACCGTAACTCGGATTAAGATGAGTCCTATATGAAAAGTTATCTACTCGAAAAGATCTATCTGAAAATCAAGGTTACAGTAGCCCAGGTTTACTGGTCTGTTACAGAAACAGCACAACAGTAGGTAGAAGACAGAAAGCAGTAAAATAATGGGTTCCGGTGAGTTTGATGCTTGATGCTTATCACGGTTCTCATCCTTGATACGTATAGCTTCAAGTGTACAACCCGTTGATGTGTTTGCATCATCTTGACCAAGATTTGACCATCATAACCCAAGTGCAAGTCTAAGACATGAAGCACAACTCACTTAAGAGTTATATGAAGTTTGATGAACCAAAGTTACATCAAAGTCTTAGATCTAACATATACATGAACTTTAAGACTAATAATAAGTTACAAACTTGAAAGTGAACTTATGAAATCAAGGTCTTAAGTTGTAGAACATAGTTCTTAGTTTGATCTTGAAGATCCAAGACTCAAAAGTCTAGATCTAACATAAGTGTACAAAGTTATAATTAAAAAGTTTCATTTACATGTTCTTGAACTTTTAAAGTTACTTTTAGTTCAAGATTTATGAGATCAAAGTTAACTAGTAACATTTGACCAATCACAACCAACAAACAAGAAATTAAAGTGTATAATATGAAGAAATAAACTAAGTAAACAAGTAATTAGTTCATGGTTTGTTCATACTTTAAAGATTCAAACCAAAGTTTGATCTTTAAGAAAGTAAACTTTAAAGTTTACTAACATGACTTTCAAGTATGATTTGTAACACATGAACTTGCAATCTTTTAAGAAAGTGTATGTAGAACATAACTAGTAAGTTAAGTTCTTGTGTGTTCTTGAAGATACAAGATAAAAGAAGAATCAAACTAGAAAGTTTATTCTTGTAACATGTAAGTAAGTAACAACAATTAACAAAGGCAAGTAGTTAAACAATAATCATGAACAAGTAACAAAAGATGATGATGATTAAAGGGGTGTTTGAATTCGATTTAGACAAGAAGAAAGGAAGAGAAAAAGTCTCATGTAACTTACAAGTTTAGAGAGAAAAAGAGAGGAAATGTTTGAGAGAAAAATGAGAAGTGTGTGTGTGTTTGAAATGTGAAGAGTAATGCTAGTAGTGTAGTAGTAAAAAAAAATTTAAAAACCCCTTCAAATGGCCTATAGGCCGACGGCTTTAGGTGGGTCAAGGGGGGAAGGATTTATTCCTTGGTCACTTGCATGAAAAGTCTTACAAAGTTGGTTATTAGGGGTTAGTTCATGGGGAAGATGTATAACTAGATTCCAATCACCATAAACTAACTAGTTACACTTAAAGATGATACTTACATGTAGTATAAATGGGCTAGTTAGTCCTCTTAAAAGGTAGGGTGGGCTTATAAGCCCAATATCAAGAGTCCATTACACTAATAAAGCCCAAGTTCAATTAATTAACAAATAAATCCAATTAAAGCCCAAGTAACTAACTAATCACCATAGTTAATTAAAATGGTTAATAAAATTAATCATGAATGTAAATAATACTTGAAAATATTATTCGTGTAAGTTCCGGGTGTCACAAAGACGTTTCGGGAAATTAAAGTCAAGTTCGGGCAATCATGGCAACATGTAAATGTAATAACATACATTCGTTTTATCACACGTATTAATAATAACAATTATTAATAAATAAATGTTGGAAAATCCAGGGTCGTTACATTACCCACCTGTTAAAGAAAATTTCGTCCCGAAATTTAAGCTGAGGTAGATGGAGGAGTCGGGAAAAGGTGAGGATACTTCCGCATCATTTGATCCTCTCTCTCCCAAGTAAACTCAGGTCCTCGTTTGGCATTCCATCTTACTCGAACGATCGGAATCTTGTTGCGTTTTAATGTTTTGATCTCACGATCCATAATCTCAACTGGTTCTTTCACGAAGTGGAGTTTGTCGTCAATTGTAAGTTCCTCAAGTGGTATGATAAGTTCAGGTGCAGCAAGACACTTCTTCAAGTTTGACACGTGGAAGATAGGATGAACTGAGCTCAATTGTGCTGGTAGATCCAAATGGTAAGCAACGGGTCCAACACGTTCCAAGATTTCAAAAGGACCAATGTATCGCGGGTTTAACTTTCCGCGCTTCCCAAAACGAATCACACCTTTCCAAGGCGCTACCTTCAACATAACACGATCACTGACGTTGAATTCAAAGTCCTTACGTTTAAGATCGGCATAACTCTTTTGACGATCACGAGCAGTCTTAAGTCTAGCTTGAATCTGAGCAATATTCTCCGTTGTTTCGTGGACTACCTCGGGTCCGGTGATTTGTTTTTCGCCTACTTAGGTCCAACAAATAGGAGATCGGTACTTGCGGCCATACAATGCTTCAAAAGGTGCAGCATTAATGCTCGAGTGATAACTGTTGTTGTACGAGAATTCGGCTAGTGGCAAATGCCTTTCCCAGGCCTTTCCGAAATCAATGACACATGCACGCAACATGTCCTCCAAGGTCTGAATCGTTCGTTCACTTTGCCCGTCAGTCTGAGGATGATAAGCAGTACTCATGTCAAGACGGGTTCCCATGGCTTCTTGCAAAGAACGCCAAAATCTAGAAGCAAAACGGGGATCGCGATCGGAGATGATCGATAAAGGTACACCGTGACGAGATACAACCTCTTTAATGTATAATTGAGCAAGTCTCTCCATTGTATCCGTTTTCTTCATCGCTAGAAAGTGTACAGATTTGGTAAGGTGGTCAACAATAACCCAAATAGTATCGTATCCGCCCACCGTCTTTGGTATCTTGGTGATGAAATCCATTGTTATCCGTTCCCACTTCCATTGTGGGATTTCTGGTTGTTGAAGTAACCCAGAAGGTCTCTGATGCTCGGCTTTGACCTTCGAGCAAGTCAAACACTTACCAACATAAGTCGTAACGTCCTTCTTAAGATTCGGCCACCAATACTGTTCTTTAAGGTCGTGGTACATCTTGCCCGCTCTAGGATGAATTGAATATCTCGATTTGTGTGCTTCATCAAGTATAAGGTTCCGTAGATCTCCATAAAGAGGTACCCAAATTCTTCCGGCATAACATCGGAGTCCAGACTCCCTAACCTCGAATCGAGAGACAAGTATGTTCAAATGTTTGTGAGATATGTTCTCCTCCTTGAGAGCCTCATCTTGGGCTACTCTGATCTGACTGTTGAGGTTCGAATGGATGGTGATGTTCAGTGCCCGAACACGAAGAGGTGCCGTCCTCTCCTTTCGGCTTAAAGCGTCAGCTACAACATTGGCATTGCCAGGGTGATAACGGAGTTCACAATCGTAGTCGTTGAGCGTCTCGATCCATCGACGCTGTCTCATATTCAGTTACTTCTGATCAAAGATGTGCTGGAGACTCTTGTGATCGGCGAAGATAGTGCTCTTAGTTCCATACAAATAGTGTCTCCATAATTTGAGTGCAAAGATAACGGCTCCAAGTTCAAGATCATGTGTAGTGTAGTTCCGCTCGTGAATCTTCAATTGGCGGGAGGCATAGGCAATAACTTTTGATCGTTGCATCAGTACACAACCAAAACCACTCTTCGATGCATCACAATAAACAACAAAGTCGTCACTACCTTCGGGAAGCAATAAGATAGGTGCGGAGGTTAACTTCTTCTTTAAAGTTTGAAATGCTAATTCGTGTGCGGGTTCCCAAATGAAGTTCTTGCCCTTGTGAGTCAGCGCGGTCAAAGGACGCGCAATCAGAGAAAATCCTTCGATGAATCTTCGGTAATAACCAGTGAGACCTAGGAATTGGCGAATATGCATTGGAGTAGTGGGGGTCTCCCACTTGCTGATGGCTTCAATCTTGGCGGGATCAACTTTGATACCCTGGTCGCTCACAACATGACCCAGAAATTGAACTTCCTTCAATCAAAATTCACACTTGGAGAATTTGGCGTAAAGTTGCTCTTGTCTCAAGAGTTCAAGTACTAGCCGGAGGTGTTGCTCATGTTCTTCTTTGCTTTTGGAGTAAATGAGGATATCATCTATGAAGACGATAACAAACTTGTCCAAGTACGGCTTGCAGACACGATTCATGAGGTCCATGAACACGGTAGGTGCATTTGTCAAACCGAATGGCATCACGAGAAACTCATAATGACCATAACGAGTTCTAAATGCAGTCTTCATCACGTCACTTTCCTTCACCCTCAGCTGGTGATATCCGGATCGCAAATCGATCTTTGATTAAATGCTCGATCCTTGTAGTTGATCAAAAAGATCGTCAATTTGTGGAAGAGGATACCGATTCTTGATAGTTAATTTGTTGAGTTCACGGTAGTCGATACACATACGGAAGGATCCGTCCTTCTTCTTTACAAACAACACAGGTGCACCCCAAGGCGAGAAACTTGGTTGGATAAATCCACGGTCAAGTAGTTCTTGTAGTTGACTTTGTAGTTCTTGCATCTCGGAAGGTGCGAGTCTATAAGGTGCGCGAGCTACAGGTGCAGCTCCTGGCACTAAATCAATCTGAAACTCTACTGCTCTCTGCGGCGGCAATCCAGGTAATTCCTCTGGGAAGACATCGGAAAATTCGTCCATAATTCGAATGTCGTTCACGCTCTTCACCTCAGTTTCTACCGCTTTCACATGTGCTAGGACAGCAAAACGTCCCTTCTTCATAATCTTTTACGCTTTCACGCAACTAATGAGGTTCAACTGTAAAGACCCGTCCTTATCCACCTGGACAAAGTCTTCAACATTTGGTTCCATTGCGATGATCGACACCAAGTAATGTCTTTAGTATGAGCTAATGCACAGCGGAAGACTTAATTTGTACCTGAGAATAAACATGCTTTAAAACGTCAACATAAAGTTGGTGAGATATAGGTTTGATGCTAGCAGCGTTATAACTATGGACCACAAGATTTCATATTTTAAACATAATACACTCGCAAGTGTATGTAAAAGTAGTTGAGCACTTGGTAACCATACTTAACATTTAAATCATCGCAACATATTCTTAAATAATCGCTACACCGTACCAAGTGTAGTATACAGAAACGAACTGTGCAACCGTTGAAAACTGGTCGTCCAGCCCGGTTGGGGTTGTCAGGCCCGATAGATCTATCAACAGGATTCGCGTTTACATTCCTCATGTAAATATTAGCTACCAAGTATAAAGAAATATGCCATGGTACAACTCAACATAGAATTTATTTTTGATCACTTGTGTCCATAACGTAAATCATAAAATGCATGTATTCTCATCCCAAAAAATTTAGAGTTTAAAAGGGACTATATACTCACCATACTGTATTTTGTAGTAAAAATACATATAACATCATTGAACACGTATAAGGTTGGCCTCGGATTCACGAACCTATATTAATTGTTTATCTATTAAAACATATAATCGTAATCGAATAAGTTTATATTTTATTATTAATGATATATTTCCTAATTTATATGTCTTATTAATAATTTGATAAAATATATTTAATTATATATTTTTAAATGAAAACTTTATTATTTGTCAAAATAATAATATAGTTATGATATGTATTAAATACATTTTCATATAACTCATATTTATTTGATAAAAAAATTATATCTTTTTATGACATTAATAATACTAAAAATAATTAGATTTAGTAATGATACTGATATTAATAGTTTTGGATAATAACACTAATAATGATAATAACTAAATAATAATTTTTAATATTAATGATAATAGTATTAATCCTAATGAACTAATAATAACTTAATTGATAATAATAATAATAATAATAATAATAATAATAATAATAATAATAATAATAATAATAATAATAATAATAATAATAATAATAATAATAATAATACTAATAATAAAAATAGTAATAGTAATACCTTAAAAAGATAGTAAATATGTCAAAGAACGGGCTCGAACCCGTGACCTCCCGATCTTTAACTCAACACCCTAACCATCCTAGCCGTTCTGTCTTTCTGACTTATAACAGATCCCATATTTATATATTCAGTATTATCATTTATTCCTATGTCTTCTTCCTCTTCTTGATTAATCGACCAGAGGTGAGTTATAAACACTCATGAAATTTTAATCTTGATTAAGATTTAAAGTATAATTACAAATGACCGGTGAGACTCTTTTATTCAATTAAACAAACAATTAAAAAAAAACAACAGGTCTGTTGTTCATCGAAGGTTCAAAAAAAAAATTGATAATGAGATTGAAAACGTTTTAGCCCAAACTTCCTACACGAAAAATGTTTTAAAACTTTTCTGTAATCCTTAGCAAATCTCAATTTCACTTAATTCGTAACACAAAGATCGAATTTAAATGAAGAACAGAGTTTGACTTTATTTCATTAAAACTTTGACTTTAAAATTATAGTTCGATATCAAAAATTGGAGCTCGAAACTTTGTAGATAGTGTAAACACATGATTCCTAATCGAACTGTATTCTTAGATTTTTGAAAATGTTTCATAATGGAGCTTTTGACAAAAAGTGGTTCGTTCAGAGTATCGAGCAGTATACATATATGTTTTTTTTTTATTCAACAGATAGTAACAGATTTATTATAACTGTTAATGACAAAAATGTTTGCACCATTTTCTCAATATGAAGATCGACTAGTTTGTTTTATAATGACTTTATGTGCTGACCTAGTAGTCACGAGCAGAATAGTTAACAGATAAAAGTAAAACAGGCGATAATATATAATCTGCTATATATACAAATTATTTAATCCGACACTTAATTAAATAAATCAAATATGGATACCACAAATCTGTGTTTATATAAGTATATACTATTTTATATATATATATATATATATATATATATATATATATATATATATATATATATATATATATATATATATATATATATATATATATATATCTATACAGTATCCGTATTATTTATATGTTTATATATCTGATATATATATATCTGTATATACATACGTATTACATTTTGCAATATCACTTTATAATATAAATCTATTAATAAATTTTAGAGTTTTATTAATTTTAAAAAAAAATACTAATACCTATAATTTTATCAAAATTATAATAATAATAGTATTTATAAAATGATAATAATAACAATATTGATAACACTATTAATAATACTAATTACAATAATATTAGTAATAATATAACAATTTACTTAGAAATATTTATTTAATAATTAGTTTTTTTCAAATACTATTTATAGTTCAATGTATAATTTATGATCGTTTACATAATAGAAAATATTGTATCATATATCGTTTACGCTTTAAAACTTAATTTGCTATAATTCATTTATGCGCTAACGTTTATTTTAATTTCCTTAAAATTTCTAAATAATATATCTTAATATCGATCGTACCAAATATATAAGTGTTATTATCGTTTACTTAATTAACTTGAAATGATATATATTTAATGTACAAACACACATTTTAAATACACGTTGCAAGTTATTTATATATCTAATATTTTGTTAACGTTTTCAATTAATAAGTATATATTATATATACATATTAGTATTCACATAAATGTTCGTGAATCGTCAGGCTTGGTCAAAGGGTAACTGATTATCTGGATATAGATTTCAAACTGTCTAGACTCAACATTACAGATTTTGCTTATCGTGTCGGAAACATATAAAGATTAAGGTTTAAATTTGGTCGAAAATTTCTGGGTCATTACATCAACTTCGAGGTACATCTCTCTCCATAGATAACTAGTGGTTCGCCATCTCCTTGTGGTATGCGAAGTGCTTTATCTCCACAGATAATATCGTCCCTTATCTTGCTCAACCAATCCATACCAACGATCACGTCAAAACTTTCCAGTTCGATAGGTATCAAGTCAATTTCGAAATCTGCACCGGCTATGTTGATAATAGCTCCCCGACTAATATGGTCAACCTTTTCAAGTTTTCCATTGGCGACCTCGATAAGCATACTCTCTTTTAACGGGACTAATGACCAATTAATCTTATCGCAAAAATGTCTACATACATAACTTCTATCCGCACCAGTATCAAATAAGACAGAAGCTAAAAGATTATTGATTTTGAATATACCTGTCACCAAGTCGGGGTTATCGCGTGCATCCCTTGCATTAACATTAAAAGCTCTACCACGGGGTGGTCCTCCGTCTTTTCGCTTGTTTGGGCGCGCATTTCTGAAATGGCCCGTCTGCCCGCATTCGTAGCACTTCTTCGGCCCATTGGTGTTCGGCTTCCCATTCAAAGTGGTGACCTTGCAGTCTTTCCCGATATGCCCAGCCTGTTGACACTTCTCACAGACAACATTGCAATATCTAGTATGGTGCTTGTAGCACCGCTTGCATTGTGGTAAGGTTCCTTTGTAGTTCGGGTTGGAGTTGGTGTTGTTGTTGGGGTTGGAGTTTTCACGGTTGTTGTGCCTCTTGGCGGGGGACTGGTCATAGGTTCTCCCCCTGTTGTTGTGGTGGTTGTTGTTGTTGTTGTTGTTGTTGTTGTTATTATTATCCCACTTTCGCTTTTCGCTACTACCAGCTTCAAACTTAGCCTTCTCCGGCTCATCAATAATGATTTGGTTCATGAGAGTATGCGCCATGCGCATTGCTTCGGGAACATTCGGTGGTTTGGACGATGTGACGTTTCCTTTGATGGACTTAGGGAGTCCCCAGAAGTATCTCTCCATTCGCTTGAATTCTGGGGTGACCATTGTCGGACACATCAGGGCTAGTTCCAAAAATCTCCTGTTGTAACCATCAAGGTCGTTCCCAACGGCCTTTAACTGCATAAATTCCATTTCCATCTTTTGTATTTCGGTTCTCGGACAATACTCATCAATCATTGCCGCTTTGAATTCCTCCCATGGCGTAGCATACGCCTCATCGATACCTTTCGCTTGAGCTAACATGTTCCACCACGTTAGTGCGCCGTCAGATAGCGTGCACGAGGCAAATTTGGTTTTGTTGTCCTCCGAACAGTTGCTAACTCGGAATACTGATTCAAGTTTCTCGAACTATCTGGTGAGACCAACCGGTCCCTCGGTTCCACTGAACTTATGTGGTTTGCAGCTCTGGAATTCCTTGTAAGTACACCCATTTCGAATGGGTGGGATAACCGGTGGTGGTGGTGGTGGCGGTGGAGCTTGGAGGTTTCTTTCTGCTAGGGCTGCGGCTACACGTTCTTGGATCATCTCTTCAATTTGAGCAGCAGTAGGTGTGGATCGACCGTTAGCCATGATGTTCTAAACAAAAATTTTGACTCAAGTCAAAATCCAGCATTCAATATAGTAATAATATAGTATATAGTAACCAACATGGAATCAAAACATCTCATGTTATTAAATAACGCATCTAGGTACAAATACCACAGAATCATCGTACAGTAATGTAAATAGAACATCGTGTAAGAATTTAAATAACGCAAAGTTCCATTCATTAATAATAATAAGTTTCATACATCTGAATAAGTCCGTACAATACATAAGTGAAACATAAAACTACAACTAGATTACATAACGAAATCTAAATACAAAAGTCCTACGGTGAAGGTGGGTGAAGGATGTCCATAACCTGAGACAGCTGGTCCTCAAGCTCAGTGACCCGAGCTCGGAGGATCTCAACCTCCCGCCTCAGTTCCTCGTTAGAGGGAGATGGTGGGGCAGGCAGTGCCGGCGGTGCAGGTGGTGCCGGTGGTGCGGGTGGTGCGGGTGGTGCAGACCGCACGAAACGAGGTGCAGATGTCCCAGCTCCAGAAATAGTCAGCACGTAACGAGGTGCCTTACGTATGAGTGGGTCGGCAGGGTATGGCACAAGCCGCTTACGGGCAGTAACCCTCTGACGCCGACCAAAAGCGTCAGTGAAAGCACGACCTCCATTCACCCCTGGAATGACGGTGCCATCAGGACGGTACCGCTTCTTCGGCGGGGTGGAGGGTGCCTGTATAGGTACGTCATCAAGGTTCTCTTCGTCGGAGTCACTGGAGTCATCTGTAGAGGAGTCATCGGATGAAGGATCATCAGATTCATGTGGTGGTGACACGGGTGGCTGAACTGGTCGTCCATGAGCGGCCATCATCTGTCTGTATCTGAATGGTGGAATCGGCACTAAACGTCCATCTGGAGCGCGTCGGCACGGCATGCGCATATGGTTTCGGAAATGCCCTTCCCCGAACTCCGCGGGGATCACAAAACCACCGATGCGGGGCTGTGACTCCGAGGGTCTGGGAGCAGACGGAGCTGGAATCTCTGTAGGGTCCGCGTGTCCATCAATAGTAGCCACTGGTGCAGGCGGCTGGCTGCTAGTCCCGGAAGATGAAGCGCCGGGGTCACTCGTGCGTATCGGGATTGGTGGATCGACAACGGTGGTAGGTAGAGTAGCTGAAGAGTCTAAACTGCCCAAAACGCTAGCAGGTGGTACATCCGACATCTGAACAAGGAAAATAAATTTTCCATGTCAGTAAGTCATAAAGCAAGCACGTATTAGGCCAACAGTTTAAATCGTGTATAACAATAAGTAGCATGGCAATAACAGCAAATCGTACGAAGGTAGCATGCAATCGAAAGCAAGTAATATCATACAGTAGTGAAATCATGTAGTAACATATGGCATATAGCAGTGAAAGTAAGCAGCAGCATGCAGTAAGTTCAGCGGAAACAAGTAAACTAGCAAGTTGTAGATTAGTCCTATTAGTGAATCCTACTCGGGTCGGTCTTAGACTCACTAATGCAACCTAATTCCCTACAACCAATGCTCTGATACCAAATGTGATGCCCCGTACAAAACCATCGTGTACGAATCATCAACAACAGGATCATTACAAGGTTAAGTACTATATGCGATTTCAAAAAGAGTTTGCATTCATAAATAAAGTGATGTCTAAACCAACATCGAATGTTTTACAATCCAAAAGCATGCTTCACTAAGTAGAAGCAAATAATAAGTGTATGTGACCACAATGGTCATTACAAGTCATAGTTTAAAAGTACTAAACTTTGAATGCAAGGTAAAGTAGTTCATGCGATGACAACTCTATGCAGCGGGTGTCTACAGCACGACTAGTACACAGCGGAAGCTAACCTCAAGTACCTGAGAAAAACATGCTTAAAAACGTCAACACAAAGGTTGGTGAGCTATAGTTTAAGTATAACAGTATGTAAGGTAGGCCACGAGATTTCAGTGCTACAAAGAGCGTTTCAAAACAGTATGATAAAGTATATGTTAACCGTGGGCACTTGGTAACTAACTTAACGTTTACACCCCCTGAAAGTACACTTGACAAGTGCATATGTATACAAAGTATTAAACACTCATTAATTGCTAGCGCTACTAGCCCGAGTAGGGATGTCAAACCCTATGGATCCATATCTAAGATTCGCGTTCACGGTTCAAAAACCAATGATTAAACGTTACCGAGCTAAAGGGAATGTTTATGCAGTTGTATAACCCACACATATATAAGTTTAAGTACTCGTGCCTAGTATGTAAAACATAAAATCCACATGTATTCTCAGTTCCCAAAATAAGTTAAAGTAAAAAGGGAATGCTATAACTCACAATGATAATATAGTCGTAAAGTCGGTTCGGAAAAGGTGTGCAAGTAATCGGTCCGAAGGTCCTCAACCTAAGTCAAATAGTACTAAGTCAGTAAATCGTCTGAATAGGTTTAAATGTATGTAAATAAGGTCTTAAAGGTCATCATCAATCATCATCAAACAAAAGGTGTAAAGTAAGTTTCGTTTATGAAAGTAGTTTAAAACAAAGGCTGACTTCAGTCAGTCACCACGGACTCTACCCTTACTGAATTAAGGTTAGACCAGTGGCCATGGCTCCGTATATGAGTCCTTTAAATGTGGTAAAATTTACAGAAGCAAACTCGTCTTTGTTTGACCGTGGTGTCGGTCTAAGTGCGAGTAGGTCAGAAATTTCTGCACAACGTTAAAAGGACATAGTGACGATCGGAGGGCCATAAATCCTAAACCGTAACTCGGATTAAGACAAGTCCTATATGAAAAGTTATCTACTCGAAAAGATCTATCGGAAAATCAAGGTTACAGTAGCCCAGGTTTAATGGTATGTTACAGAAACAGCACAACAGTAGGTAGAAGACAGAAAGCAGTAAAATAATGGGTTCCGGTGAGTTTGATGCTTGATGCTTATCACGGTTCTCATCCTTGATGCGTATAGCTTCAAGTGTACAACTCGTTGATGTGTTTGCATCATCTTGACCAATATTTGACCATCATAACCCAAGTGCAAGTCTAAGACATGAAGCACAACTCACTTAAGAGTTGTATGAAGTTTGATAAACCAAAGTTACATCAAAGTCTTAGATCTAACACATACATGAACTTTAAGACTAATGATAAGTTACAAACTTGAAAGTGAACTTATGAAATCAAGATCTTAAGTTGTAGAACATAGTTCTTAGTTTGATCTTGAAGATCCAAGACTCAAAAGTCTAGATCTAACATAAGTATACAAAGTTATAATTAAAAAGTTTCATTTACATGTTCTTGAACTTTTAAAGTTACTTTTAGTTCAAGATTTATGAGATCAAAGTTAACTAGTAACATTTGACCAATCACAACCAACAAACAAGAAACTAAAGTGTATAATATGAAGAAATAAACTAAGTAAACAAGTAATTAGTTCATGGTTTGTTCATACTTTAAAGATTCAAACCAAAGTTTGATCTTTAAGAAAGTAAACTTTAAAGTTTACTAACATGACTTTCAAGTATGATTTGTAACACATGAACTTGCAATCTTTTAAGAAAGTGTATGTAGAACATAACTAGTAAGTTAAGTTCTTGTGTGTTCTTGAAGATACAAGATAAAAGAAGAATCAAACTAGAAAGTTTATTCTTGTAACATGTAAGTAAGTAACAACAATTAACAAAGACAAGTAGTTAAACAATAATCATGAACAAGTAACAAAAGATGATGATGATTAAAGGGGTGTTTGAATTCGGTTTAGACAAGAAGAAAGGAAGAGAAAAAGTCTCATGTAACTTACAAGTTTAGAGAGAAAAAGAGAGGAAATGTTTGAGAGAAAAATGAGAAGTGTGTGTGTGTGTTTGAAATGTGAAGAGTAATGCTAGTAGTGTAGTAGTAAAAAAAAATTAAAAACCCCTTCAAATGGCCTATATGCCGACGGCTTTGGGTGGGTCAAGGGGGGGAAGGATTTATTCCTTGGTCACTTGCATGAAAAGTCTTACAAAATTGGTTATTAGGGGTTAGTTCATGGGGAAGATGTATAACTAGATTCCAATCACCATAAACTAACTAGTTACACTTAATGATGATACTTACATGTAGTATAAATGGGCTAGTTAGTCCTCTTAAAAGGTAGGGTGGGCTTATAAGCCCAATATCAAGAGTCCATTACACTAATAAAGCCCAAGTTCAATTAATTAACAAATAAATCCAATTAAAGCCCAAGTAACTAACTAATCACCATAGTTAATTAAAATGATTAATAAAATTAATCATGAATGTAAATAATACTTGAAGATATTATTCGTGTAAGTTCCGGGTGTCACAAAGATGTTTCGGGCAATTAAAGTCAAGTTCGGGAAATCATGGCAACATGTAAATGTAATAACATACATTCGTTTTATCACACGTATTAATAATAACAATTATTAATAAATAAACGTTGGAAAATCCAGGGTCGTTACATATGCTGCTACTAATTGAAGTTACAAGTCTTATACACTTTGTAATGAAGATCCTAAGACAATACTAGGACATACATTACACTAAGTAAACTCACAAGATTAATGATTTTGATTAGTAAGTTTACAATAATCAAATTCTATATCTATAAGATCATAGAATCTTCTCTTGCTTGATCACATTTGTGTAGTAGTAATTAGAGCCCTTGTGATCTTTGGAGATAAGCTTTTGAAATATGCAAGAGGGTCCACTTCAAATGCTCTTCAATGCTTGCCTTTTATAGTAGGATTCAAAAAATAGCCGTTGACACACGGTTG
Organism: Rutidosis leptorrhynchoides; assembly: GCF_046630445.1. Classification (NCBI taxonomy): domain Eukaryota; kingdom Viridiplantae; phylum Streptophyta; class Magnoliopsida; order Asterales; family Asteraceae; genus Rutidosis; species Rutidosis leptorrhynchoides. Next base: position 27,172,937 of record NC_092335.1, read on the forward strand.
CCAGCACGGTCGACCGTGGTTCGACCGTGCGTGCTCCAGTCCAAAATTGGTATCCGTTGTATAGCCGTTTGACTCAAATTTGAACACCACATTTTGGCACCTTTACTCCTTCTAGCACCTACAAAAGAAACCAAACATCCTATACAAGTACTATATGCATTAAGTGTGTGAGATTTGGTCTTATTGTGTGAAAGTTGTGATGACCCAGAAATTTCCGACCAAATTTAAACTTAATCTTTATATGGTTTCGACATGATAAGCAAAGTCTATTAAATTGAATCTCAAAATTTTTGAACTGTTATATGAAATCATTGACCTTTGACTAATCCTGACGATTCACGAACAATTATGTGAAAATAAATATGTAAATATATATGAATTCTATACATAAGTAATATTATATATATTGTAATATATATAGATATAATTAATAAATATTAAAGATTCAATAAATTATATAATTGGTAGATATAATATAATAAATGGAAACATATCAAACTTAATTACAAATTTGAATATAATTTTTATATCGTTACTAGTATTATTATTAATAACATTAATAAGATTGTTATTATTATTATTAGTATTAGTATGTATATTGTATTGTATAAATATTAAATATTAAATATATATTATATAATTATTAAATATTACATAATTAGTAAATTATAATATTAAATGTAATTACAAGTTAAAATAGAATTATTATATTCATAATATTATTATTACTTTCATCAAAATAAATACTAATATTAATATTAAAATCTATTATGAATATTATTATATTAATATTATATATAGATATAAAATTTAATACATGTAATTTATTATAATAATGTTATTTACATATTAACTAATAGATAATATTTATGAATAGTATCAGGGGCAATTTTGACTTTTCACCTTTTTTTTATACTAAATTTCAGTTTACCAACAAAGGCCCCCACATTTTTAAAAAAAATTCAAATCGACCCCCCAAACATGGGGGGTAAAGTGTCAAATAACCATTTTCATAAAAAAATCTTAAATAAACTCCACCCAAATATTCAACGGGTCATATCTTCTCGCTCGCAACGAGTTAAATTATTCCGACACCATCGTTAAACTCGAAATAATTTTAGGAACACAATGTCACTAGCTATACGCAAAACGGACGCTTTTTAAAAAATGCTAAATATTTAGGGTACTTTTCATACACGTTGATTTTGCGTTAAATTTTTAAAAGTTGACAATTCCATAGCGAAATGCGGAGATGCACATATATTGTTAATTTAAAATAACATTTAAATCTCTCACTGGTTATACCTTTTAGTTCGACTAGAGTTGCGCTCCAACGACATCATTGTTAGCCACAAAATAATTTTTACTAAATGCAATAAAATACATTAAAAATCGAACCCCCGACGCGAAGCGAGGGTTCAATAACTAGTTATTATTATTAGAAAATAATACCATTTATTATTATTATCATTAATAATATTATTATTATCATTTTTTATGATTCTTAGTATCATTATTATTTATTATTATTAATATAATAATAATTATTATTATTAATATATTAATTAATTATTAATATTAATTCCATAAATCATTAAAATCAGAAAATGGAGTACAATTCGGTTCACCATCACCCTGCATCTAAATCATTTCTTGTTGCTAAATCCAATTGGATTGATTCTATAATCAAATATAAAAAAAATCTGTTTCTTTTCATTATCCGTATTTTTTTTTTACTACTTATTGAGGATTTGACTCTGGTATAATCCAATTGCACATCCTTATCGAGCTGTTTAAATTTTTGTTTCTTGTCTAAAATTGTTACACATCTAAATCAGATTGGTACAAATTTGTTACGAGTCCTTTTCTAAACTTTATTTTTTTGTCTAATCGAATATTTCTTTCAATCCGTTATCCGCTATAAATCAAATGATTAATTCATGTATTAGAGAAAAATAAAACGACTTTTCCTCCCTCATTATCAATTATCAATTACAACTGTTTTTATCAAATTAATTAAACAGAAAGATTTAAGTTTCAGGCCGTATACTCTGTTCTTCATAAATTCATCAACACCTCAAATTAGAATCTAATTTTAAAATGTAATAATGTGGATTTGTTAGGAATCCTCTATGAAAACTATCTGCAAAGTTTCACTTTTCAATTTATAACATCGAGTCTGAATTTTGAGGTCAAAGTTTTGGTTTTCAAAAGTCAACCGAAGTGTTCATGGTTAAATTGGAGTTCGTTTTAATAATTTTGGATCAATTGATGATTCATACAGTTTCTATGAACGATATGCAACCTATTTCATGTAGAAAGTTTTGTCTCAAACGTTCTTAAATTCAAAAATCAAGGTTTGAGTTATATGTGTTCATCGCGTAAATTTTTTATGTGATTAAAATCTTTTTCTTGACTGTTAAATTCAACCGTCGATACAAGTTGATTCTGTTTCAAATGAAAATTCTAAAACCAAATGTTATTTAGCTGTGTTGATTGTTAAACTCATTGGTCGATTCAAGTTATGAAGAAGAAGAAATAAGGAGCACGGGTTATATATAGTTGGGATAGGATTTATAACAGAAAACGAGGTAGACCAATGGTTTATGTGGTTGATAGGTTAGCTAGGAGTCTCGGGTTCGATCCTGACTGGCGTCATTTTTTTAGTCCGATTTCCTTTGAGGTAGAAATTTCTTTTATTATTATTATTATTATTATTATTATTATTATTATTATTATTATTATTATTATTATTATTATTATTATTATTATTATTATTATTATTATTATTATTATTATTATTATTATTATATTTATTATTGTTATTATTAATTATTATTATTATTATTATATGATTAATAATATCAACATTACTAAGTATTATCATTTAGCATTATTATTATTAATTTTAATATAAGTATTATTATTATTATTATTATTATGTTAATATTATTAAAATGATTATTGATATCCTTAATATAATTTATATTATTATCATTATCATTACTAATATAAGTATTTATCATTATTATTATGAGTATTGTTATTATTAAAAATTATTATCAATATTATCAATTTTACTAAGATTATCATTTTGTTATCATTAAAACTATCAGTATTATTATTATTATTAGTGTTATCATTAAAGTTAATATTTGTAGCACCAATATGATTAAAACCATTGTTTTAAGTATTATTGTTATTATCAAAGTTAGCATTTTTCTAAAAACTATCATTTTTATTATCATTCTTATCATTATTAGTATTATTACAAATAGATATTTTTATATAAAAATACATTACAATAATATTAATATTATATATCACTATATTGTTAATGTTAAAATGATATTAACTAAGCTATATATAAAATATATCAATTAATATAAAGATATATTTTATCATATATAAAACTTAATATAAATTATTATTATTAATATGTATAATGAATGATAAATATTAGTTATATAAAATATATAAATTAAATATATTAAATTTATCTATATCTATATAACATATAAAATAACAAGTATACTATTAATAATAATATATTTAAACTTGTTCGATTACGATTATATATTTTAATATATATATATATACTTGATATAGGTTCGTGAATCCGAGGCCAACCCTGCATTGTTCAGTTCCGTCGTATGCATATTTTTACTACAAAATATCGCATAGTGAGTTTCATTTGCTTCCATTTTAAATGCTTTTGCAATATATATTTTTAGGCTGAGAATACATACACTGCTTTTATAAATGTTTGACAAAATAGACACAAGTACTTAAAAACATTCTACGATTGAGTTACGAATACACCGGATATCACCCCTTTATAGTCTGGTAATCTAAGAATTAGGGAATAAACCCCCTAATTGACGCGAATCCTAAAGATAGATCTATGGTCCTTGACAAGCCCCAGTCAGAGAATTTGAACTGCTTTAGTACTTCGATTTTAGTATACAACCGCCAGCTTTAAAAGATATGGACCTGTTTGTGAGGTGTACACAATCGTCATATTTAAAAGAGTGGCCTGTTTGTATGTTGTTTGCATGCAGTTTGCGAAATGCCTGTATGCAGGGGATATTCTAGATGCATTTTGTTAATGTCGATTACCAGGTGTTAATTTCGTATGAATGATTTTTACAGCAGTGAGCAGACCTGCACATATTGTTTTCGAAAAATGAGTATCTTGTGGTCTATTATATTATTGGAAATGATTGATTATAATAAACTAATGAACTCACTAATCTTTTGGTTGACACTTGAAAGCATGTTTATTCTCAGGTATTAAAGAAATCTTTCGCTGTGCATTTGCTCATTTTAAAGATATTACTTGGAGTCATTCATGACATATTTCAAAAGACGTTGCATTCGAGTCGTTGAGTTCATCAAGATTATTATTATGTCAATTATAGTTGGATATATTATGAAATGGTATGCATGTCGTCAACTTTTGATGTAATAAAAGTTTGTCTTTTAAAAACGAATGCAATGTTTGTAAAATGTATCATATAGAGGTCAAATACCTCGCAATGAAATCAATTATTATGTAACGTTTATAATCGATATGAACGGGCATTTCAGTTGGTATCAGAGCGGTGGTCTTAGCGAACCAGGTCTTGCATTAGTGTGTCTAAATGGTACTTATTAAGATGCATTAGTGAGTCTGGACTTCGACCTTAGCTACATGTCAAAAGTTTTGCTTATCATTTTCTGTCAAAAATTACCTGCTTATCATTCTTAGTCTAGACACATCTTACTGCTTCTATTGCATAGATAGTGTATATATAAAATCGTATCTTGGCATATCTGTTACTGTTACCTTTTCCAGACAGCTTTCGAAATTTTCTCTGTAATCTGCGAAATCTTTATGCTATATATAAGTATTCTATGTAGTTAGAATATCATCTAATATTAGAAAATCATTTCATATTGAAAAATCCTTTATTCAAAAGAACGAAATAGAACTCGTCACTAGTTCAAGTCCATCGGATTCCGATATGGAGTTTCACTCGAGCTCCGAAAGCAGCGTCACCGGAATTAATCAACCAATCAGCCATCATCAATTCTGGATGAATTGGGGATGGGTTCGTAATCGACTTAATCAATGGAGACGAGAAGAAGGTGATCCTTTCCACCAACCAAATTCACCTCTTGGTGAAGAACCTGAAGCACTTACCGGGGAATCTGTCCGAAACACCATATTCACCCTCATTTCCAGGATATCTCATAATGATTATATGATATCCAAAATTCTCAACCTTATTCATTCACTTGTTCCAACCGACAATCATCTCGGTGTAATAGAAGAAGTAAACGAGCTTCGCGCTCGAGTAGTGACTTTGGAGAATGTGATGCACAATTTGCAAGCATCACAAGCAACATCGACAACACCACCAACAACCACATCCGCACCGCAAACCTCAACTTCACAATCTGTCCCACGAACATCAACATCATACGCACCATAGATACCAAGGAGTACCAACAACAATGAACGATGAAGTATTGATTCATAACTTCATTGAAGAAATATTCTGCGAAGAATATGTGGTTTCTAAAAGTTTTAGAGATTACTTATTCTAGCTCAAACCGAAAAGCAAATGAGATTAATATCATATTAACTCATTAAATCTATGATTGCATCTGAAGAATATATATATATATATATATATATATATATATATATATATATATATATATATATATATATATATATATATTTAATAAAGATTGTAATTAAAAATTCTTTTGTACAAATTGTTAATGATGAGAATATTTTAATGGGTAGGTAATACCCGAGAAATATTTAGATTTCACATTAATAAGTTACACTGTACATTCTTCCAATATGATTCAACAATCATTTACTATCCTACAAACATCCACAGATATACGTATCCGTTCACCGCAGAATAACCATTTTCATTCAATTTCATATTTGGATTTTGACCTATCAGAATCAAACAAGTGGCATAATGAAGAAAACATTTGACAAAATAAAATTTGTTAGAAACAAACAAATTAACTATGAGAAATTTTGTTAAGAATCCACGCTAACAAAATCCTAGCTAACTGTTAATTCCTTATTACATTTATTTATCGCAATTTTAATTCTCGCAATTTTATTTATCGTCATTTAATTTCTGTTATTTATTTTACGCACTTTAAATATCGTCTGATATATCATGACACATATACAATGTTTTGACATATCATATCGATGTCATCTATATATATTATTTGGAATAACCGTAAGTCACTTTATATTGCGGTAATACTCGAGTTAGCATATAAAGGGTCGAGGTTGATTCTAAAATAATATATATACTTTGAGTTGTGATCGAGTCTGAGACATGTATACAATGGGTCACGACACGTATTAATTAATTCGAATATTATATATTAAACTATATATGAATTATTGAACTACTAACTGTGGACTATTAACTGTGAACTACTAACATTGGACAATTAAATGAATTAAAAACTGATTATAACATATGAAACTAAACATTTCTTCAAGTTTGCCACTTGATTTCATCTTAAACGTCATTTGTATCTTGATGATAACAATCTGCGTTCAAGTCCTTCAAAATCCTCGAAAACACCCCGGATTGATAACCAACAATTCAATTATGATAACTATGAATACTGATGAAGCAGCAAAACTATAGATGGTCTTAATGGCCAAAAGTTTGATGATAAAGAAGGGAGTGTTGAAACACTCAGTAGAAAATTTAATACTGGAAAGCGGATTATGCAAAACTACGAAGGAGGCTGTGGATAAATCACCAGGACTAAACCTGTACTTAATGAATCCAGTTGATTCAGTATCTGTTGAAATCTTTAACAAATACCTTGCTCCTTACTTATTCTAAATTCTTGCGGAAAAGTTCTGCAATATCCTTTGATTCTAGATATTTTAAATTCTAAGATATTATCGTATCTTTCGTTATACATATCTTCGATATTTTTGAAGATACCTTCATAAATATCTTTGTCCGAAATTATCTATATCCTCATGCTATCTATGTTACATCATAAAAGAAACGATTTTAGTTTCTATCCTTCTATAAAATTTGAGTTTAAAGTATGAATGTTTTTGAAGTAGTGTTGGAAATTGAACCATGAGTTAGTATAATATAATGACACTTGGTCAACGTGATTATATTACAGTAAGTCATGCTGAGTTTCTAATGGAACGTGATGATTCACAGATCATAACATCATCATGTGACATGTTACACGACTCTTACATTCTATCTAATCTATAAATATATCAAGAACATAATTTCTTGATAGTTCTATCTTTTCTCTTGAATTCTGGTAATTTAACCAATCAAGATCATGCTATTACAATTTCTCTCTTAGAACGTTAGTCATGTTCATTCAAAACTTCATACCTACGAATTCTGGATCATTACTCGCTTGACTTAAAGTCGGGAAGAGAATACAAAAGGATGGAACTCCAAAATATAAAGGAAATGAAGATAGTAGATTTATAGTAAAATATCCGACAGAGCAATAGAAACAGATTATCACATTTAAGCAAAGAAAATCCTAATTTCCTTAATTACCGAAGGATCAAATCTTATTACGAAGATTTCCTCTAAATCCCTTGAACTCCGAAAATCAATCATGTCTACGTCAAAAGATATGACGAGACTTTATTTTCTCATTTCGCTCTTTTGTGATAGCTTCATTCGTACTCTTCGAATAATCGAATTATTTTATCCTTATTACTCTATGGTAATAAAACTCTATTTATCAACTCATTTTCGTCATGAAAACATACTTATTGTCAGCCGTGACGATCCCAACCAAATTTCAGGAAAATTTCTTTAACGGGTAGGTACTGTGACGACCCAGAAATTTCCGAACAAATTTAAACTTAATCTTTATATGGTTTTGATATGATAAGCAAAGTTTATTAAATTGAATCTCAAAATTTTTGAACTATTATATGAAATCATTGACCTTTGACTAATCCTGACGATTCACGAACAATTATGTGAAAATAAATATGTAAATATATATGAATTCTATACATAAGTAATATTATATATATATATATATATTGTAATATATATAGATATAACTAATAAATATTAAAGATTCAATAAATTATATAATTGGTAGATATAATATAATAAATGAAAACATATCAAACTTAATTACAAATTTGAATATAATTATTATATCGTTACTATTATTATTATTAAGTAGTATTATTATTAATAACATTAATAAGATTGTTATTATTATTATTAGTATTAGTATGTATATTGTAATGTATAAATATTAAATATTAAATATATGTTATATAATTATTAAATATTACATAATTAGTAAATTATAATATTAAATGTAATTACAAGTTAAAATAGAATTATTATATTCATAATATTATTATTACTTTCATCAAAATAAATACTTATATTAATATTAAAATCTATTATGAATATTATTATATTAATATTATATATAGATATTAAATTTAATACATGTAATCTATTATAATAATGTTATTATTATTATTAGAAAATAATACCATTTATTATTAGTATCATTAATAATATTATTAGTATCATTTTTTATGATTCTTAGTATCATTATTATTTATTATTATTAATATAATTATTATTATTATTGTTATTATTATTATTATTATTATTATTATTATTATTATTATTATTATTATTATTATTAATATATTAATTAATTATTAATATTAATTCCATAAATCATTAAAATCAGAAAATGGAGTACAATTCAGTTCACCATCACCCTGCATCTAAATCGTTTCTTGTTGCTAAATCCAATTGGATTGATTCTATAATCACATATAAAAAAAATCTGTTTCTTTTCATTATCCGTATTATTATTTTTTTACTACTTATTGAGGATTCGACTCTGGAATAATCCAATTGCACATCCCTATCGAGCTGTTTAAATTTTTGTTTCTTGTCTAAAATTGTTACACATCTAAATCAGATTGGTACAAATTTGTTACGAGTCCTTTTCTAAACTTTATTTTTTTGTCTAATCAAATATTTCTTTCAATCCGTTATCCGCTATAAATCAAATGATCAATTCATGTATTAGAGAAAAATAAAACGACTTTTCCTCCCTCATTATCAATTATCAATTACAACTGTTTTATCGAATTAATAAAACAGAAAGATTTAAGTTTCAGGCCGTATACTCAGTGCTTCATAAATTCATCAACACCTCAAATTAGAATCTAATTTTAAAATGTAATAATGTGGATTTGTTAGGAATCCTCTATGAAAACTATCTGCAAAGTTTCACTTTTCAATTTATAACATCGAGTCTGAATTTTGAGGTCAAAGTTTTGGTTTTCAAAAGTCAACCGAAGTGTTCATGGTTAAATTAGAGTTCGTTTTAATGATTTTGGATCAATTGATGATTCATACAGTTTCTATGAACGATATGCAACCTATTTCATGTGTAGTGACCTGAACTTTTCCATGTTTATATATATTAATTGAGATTGATATTTACATGACTAAATATTTCCAACGTGTTAAGCAATCAAACTTTTTAAGACTTGATTAAATGAAATAAGTTTCATATAGATAATTGATCACCCAAGTTGACCGGCGATTCATAAACGTTACAAAATTGTAAAAATTACATATATTGTGGTATATATAGACATATATATATGGTTGACATGAGATTGTGATGAGTAAGTATCTCACTAAGTATATTAACAATGTGTGATATACATAAGAAATGAGATTACTAAGTTAAGAAACTCGAAATGATATATATAACGATTATCGTTATGATAACGTCTACTAATATATATGTATCATATTAAGATATTGATACACTATATTTAACATGATAAAATAATATTTAAATATATCATTAAGTGTGTTAACAATGAACTACATATGTAAAAACAAGACTACTAACTCAAGAATTACGAAACGAGACTTATATGTAACGATTATCGTTGTAACGATAATTTAATGTATATATCATATTAAGAGATACTCATACATCATAATATCATGATAATATAATAATTTAACATCTCATTTGATATAATAAACATTGAGTTAACAACATTAATTGAGATCGTTAACTTAAAGGTTTCAAAACAACACTTACATGTAACGACTAACGAAGACTTAACGACTCCATTAGAATGTATATACATGTTGTGTTTGGATATGTATTCTTACACTTTTGAAAGACTTCAAGACACATATCAAAGTACTTCTACTTAACAAAAATGCTTACAATTACATCCTCGTTCAGTTTCATAAAAAATTCTACTCGTATGCACCCGTATTCGTACTCGTACAATACACAGCTTTTAGATGTATGTACTATTGGTATATACACTCCAATGATCAGCTCTTAGCAACCCATGTGAGTCACCTAACACATGTGGTAACCATCATTTGGCAACTAGCATGAAATATCTCATAAAATTACAAAAATATTAGTAATCATTCATGACTTATTTACATGAAAACAAAATTACATATCCTTTATATCTAATCCATATACCAATGACCAAAAACACCTACAAACACTTTCATTCTTCGATTTTCTTCATCTAATTGATCTCTCTCAAGTTCCATCTTCAATTTCTAAGTGTTCTTCATAAATTCCATAAGTATACTTTCATAAAAATCAAGAATACTTCCAAGTTTGCAAGTCTACTTCCAAGCTTTCTAATCCATTCCAAGTAATCATCTAAGATCAAGGAACCTTTGTTATTTACAGTAGGTTATCTTTCTAATTCAATTGAATATTCATATTCAAACTTTGATTCAATTTCTACAACTATAACAATCTTATTTCGAGTGAAAATCTTACTTGAACTGTTTTCGTGTCATGATTCTGCTTCAAGAACTTTCAAGCCATCCAAGGATCCTTTAAAGCTAGATCCATTTTTCTCATTTCCAGTAGTTTTATTCAGAAAACTTGAGGTAGTAATGATGTTCATAACATCATTCGATTCATACATATAAAGCTATATTATTCGAAGGTTTAAACTTGTAATCACTAGAACATAGTTTAGTTAATTCTAAACTTGTTCGCAAACAAAAGTTAATCCTTCTAAATTGAATTTTAAAATCAAATAAACACATGTTCTATATCTATATGATATGCTAACTTAATGATTTAAAACCTGAAAACACGATGAACACCATAAAATCGGATATACGCCGTCGTAGTGAAACCGGGGGCTGTTTTGGTTTGGATAATTAAAAACTAAGTTAAACTTTGATTTAAAAGTTGTTCTTCTGGAAAAATGATTTTTCATATGAACATGAAACTATATCCAAAAATCTTGGTTAAACTCAAAGTGAAAGTATGTTTTTCAAAATGGTCATCAAGATGTCGTTCTTTCGACGGAAATGACTACCCCTTTAGTAATTGACATGTAACTTAAATTTCCAACTATAAACCTATACTTTTTCTGTTTGGATTCTTAAATTAGAGTTAAATATGAAACCATAGCAATTTGATTCACTCAAAACGGATTTAAAATGAAGAAGTTATGGGTAAAACAAGATTGGATATTTTTGATCTTTTTAGCTACGGAAAATGTTTAACAAATCTATACAAATCATATTCTAGCTAACTTATATTGTATTATACATGTATTCTAATATATTATGTAATCTTGGGATACCATAGACACGTATGCAAATGTTTTGACATATCATATCTACCCATGTATATATATTATTTGGAACAACCATAGACACTCTATATGCAGTAATGTTGGAGTTAGCTATACAGGGTTGAGGTTGATTCCAAAAATATATATACTTTAAGTTGTGATTTAGCCTGAGACGTGTATACACTGGGTCGTGGATTGATTCAAGATAATATATATCAATTTATTTCTGCACATCTAACTGTGGACAACTAGTTGTAGGTTACTAACGAGGACAGCTGACTTAATACACTCAAATATTTAAAACATAATAAAAATGGTTGTAATTATATTTTGATCATACTTTAATATATATGTACATATTTGTATAGGTTCGTGAATCGATCCGTGGCCAAGTCTTATTTCCAAGGAAGGAAATATATGTGAAAGTGAGTTATAGTCCCACTTTTAAAATCTAAGATTTTTGGGATGAGAATACATGCAGGTTTTATAAATGATTTACAAAATAGATACAAGTACGTGAAATTACATTCTATAGTTGAATTATCGAAATCGAATATGCCCCTTTTTATTAAGTCTGGTAATCTAAGAATTAGGGAACAGACACCATAATTGACGCGAATCCTAAAGATAGATCTATTGGGCCTAACAAACCCCATCCAAAGTACCGGATGCTTTAGTACTTCGAAATTTATATCATATCCGAAGGGTGTCCCGGAATGATGGGGATATTCTTATATATGCATCTTGTTAATGTCGGTTACCAGGTATTCACCATATGAATGATTTTTATCTCTATGTATGGGATGTGTATTGAAATATGAAATCTTGTGGTCTATTGTTACGATTTGATATATATATATATATATATATATATATATATATATATATATATATATATATATAGGTTAAACCTATAACTCACCAACATTTTTGTTGACGTTTAAAGCATGTTTATTCTCAGGTGAATACTAAGAGCTTCCGCTGTTGCATACTAAAATAAGGACAAGATTTGGAGTCCATGTTTGTATGATATTGTGTAAAAACTGCATTCAAGAAACATATGTCGATGTAATATATTTCTATTGTAAACCATTATGTAATGGTCGTGTGTAAACAGTATATTTTAGATTATCATTATTTGATAATCTACGTAATGTTTTTAAAACCTTTATTGAAAAAATAAAGGTTATGGTTGTTTTAAAAATGAATTCAGTCTTTGAAAAACGTCTCATATAGAGGTCAAAACCTCGCAATGAAATCAATTAATATGGAACGTTTATAATCAATATGAACGGGACATTTCAGTTGGTATCCGAGCGTTGGTCTTAGAGAACCAGAAAATTTGCATTAGTGTGTCTTATCGAGTTTGTTAGGATGCATTAGTGAGTCTGGACTTCGACCGTGTTTTCTTTAAAAATGATTGCTTAACATTTTTGTTGGAAACTATATATTATTAACATGTAAATATTATGTGATATATTAATCTCTTAACATGTTTGATATTGTGTGATAGATGTCTACCTCTAGCACAAATCCCATTGACTCACCTAATAATAACGAAGAGTCGAATATATATTGGCAAGATTCACAAGTTCCCGAAGAACCGGAAGAAGAGGAAACGGAACCGGAAGAAGAGGAACTGGAAGAAGATGAACTAGAAGAAGAGGAACCGGAAGAAGAAGAGGTTCCGGAGGGGGGAATAGTAGGAACCACAGAAAACCGGTCAAATAAAAGAAAATCCTCAACCAATGGACCAAAGTTAATAATGGTCAATGGTGTTTCCGCTAAGGAAGCAAAATATTGGGAAAATTACCAATTTTCCGATGAATCGGATCCTGATGAGGATTCCGATGATGTTATATAAATTACCCCGACCCAATTTAATGAGGCAAAAGAAAATAATAAGGGAAAAGGCATCAAAATAGAGAAATCTGATTCCAACCCCGATGAACTTTATATGTACCGTCAACACCCGTATTTTCAATATCGTGACTGAAATGTCCCGTTCTTATTGATTAAAAACGTTCCATATTAATTGATTTCGTTGCGAGGTTTTGACCTCTATATGAGACGCTTTTCAAAGACTGCATTCATTTTTAAAACAAACCATAACCTTTATTTCATAAATAAAGGTTTAAAAAGCTTTACGTAGATTATCAAATAATGATAATCTAAAATATCCTGTTTACACACGACCATTACATAATGGTTTACAATACAAATATGTTACATCGAAATCGGTTTCTTGAATGCAGTTTTTACACAATATCATACAAACATGGACTCCAAATCTTGTCCTTATTTTAGTATGCAACAGCGGAAGCTCTTAGTATTCACCTGAGAATAAACATGCTTTAAACGTCAACAAAAATGTTGGTGAGTTATAGGTTTAACCTATATATATCAAATCGTAACAATAGACCACAAGATTTCATATTTCAATACACATCCCATACATAGAGATAAAAATCATTCATATGGTGAACACCTGGTAACCGACATTAACAAGATGCATATATATAAGAATATCCCCATCATTCAGGGACACCCTTCGGATATGATATAAATTTCGAAGTACTAAAGCATCCGGTACTTTGGATGGGGTTTGTTAGGCCCAATAGATCTATCTTTAGGATTCGCGTCAATTAGGGTGTCTGTTCCCTAATTCTTAGATTACCAGACTTAATAAAAAGGGGCATATTCGATTTCGATAATTCAATCATAGAATGTAGTTTCACGTACTTGTGTCTATTTTGTAAATCATTTATAAAACCTGCATGTATTCTCATCCCAAAAATATTAGATTTTAAAAGTGGGACTATAACTCACTTTCACAGATTTTTACTTCGTCGGGAAGTAAGACTTGGCCACTGGTTGATTCACGAACCTATAACAATATATACATATATATCAAAGTATGTTTAAAATATATTTACAACACTTTTAATATATTTTGATGTTTTAAGTTTATTAAGTCAGCTTTCCTCGTTAGTAACCTACAACTAGTTGTCCACAGTTAGATGTACAGAAATAAATCGATAAATATTATCTTGAATCAATCCACGACCCAGTGTATACGTATCTCAGTATTGATCACAACTCAAACTATATATATTTTGGAATCAACCTCAACCCTGTATAGCTAACTCCAACATTCACATATAGAGTGTCTATGGTTGTTCCGAAATATATATAGATGTGTCGACATGATTGGTCGAAACATTGTATACGTGTCTATGGTATCTCAAGATTATATAATATACAATACAAGTTGATTAAGTTATGGTTGGAATAGATTTGTTACCAATTTTCGCGTAGCTAAAATGAGAAAAATTATCCAATCTTGTTTTACCCATAACTTCTTCATTTTAAATCCGTTTTGAGTGAATCAAATTGCTATGGTTTCATATTGAACTCTATTTTATGAATCTAAACAGAAAAGTATAGGTTTATAGTCGGAAAAATAAGTTACAAGTCGTTTTGTAAAGGTAGTCATTTCAGTCGAAAGAACGACGTCTAGATGACCATTTTAGAAAACATACTTCCACTTTGAGTTTAACTATAATTTTTGGATATAGTTTCATGTTCATAATAAAAATCATTTTCTCAGAATAACAACTTTTAAATCAAAGTTTATCATAGTTTTTAATTAACTAACCCAAAACAGCCCGCGGTGTTACTACGACGGCGTAAATCCGGTTTTACGGCGTTTTTCGTGTTTCCAGGTTTTAAATCATTAAGTTAGCATATCATATAGATATAGAACATGTGTGTAGTTAATTTTAAAAGTCAAGTTAGAAGGATTAACTTTTGTTTGCGAACAAGTTTAGAATTAACTAAACTATGTTCTAGTGATTACGAGTTTAAACCTTCGAATAAGATAGTTTTATATATATGAATCGAATGATGTTATGAACATCATTACTACCTCAAGTTTAGTAGGTAAACCTACTGGAAGTGACAAGAAATGATCTAGCTTCAAAGGATCTTGGATGGCTTGAAAGTTCTTGAAGTAGGATCATGACACAAAAACAAGTTCAAGTAAGATTTTTACTCGAATTAAGATAGTTTATAGTTATAGAAATTGAATCAAAGTTTGAATATGAATATTACCTTGAATAAGAAAGATAACCTACTGTATATAACAAAGGTTTCTTGATCTTAGATGATTACTTGGAATGGATTAGAAAGCTTGGAAGTAAATTAGTAAACTTGAAGGGATTTTTGAAGTGTTCTTGAAGTGTTCTTCCTATGATGATTATAGCTTGATTCTTGAAGTGATTTTTGATGAAGATGATGATTAACTACTGGAAAAATACGTTCATAATAGTGTGTGTGTGTGTGTTGAGAGAGAATTAGAAAGAGAATTGGAAGTGAAATGGAGTGAATGATGAATGGTAATTGGTGAGTGGTGAGTGGGGTTAAAAGGAGTTCTAGTTAGTTGACTAGCTCATGGTAGAAGTTAAAATTGATTAGTCATACATGACATAATCAAGAGTGGAATCCCATGCTAGTTCCTATTGGTATATACTCATAGTAAGTACGTTTTGAAGCTGTGTATAATACGGGTAAGAATACGACTAGAATTCTTGATGAAAGAAAAGAATGGAAAAGTAACTGTAACCATTTTCGTTAAGTATGAGTGTTTTGATATATGTCTTAAAGTCTTCCAAAAGTATTTTAATACATCTAAATACACTACATGTATATACATTTTAACTGAGTCGTTAAGTCATCGTTAGTCGTTACCTGTAAGTGTTGTTTTGAAACCTTTAAGTTAACGATCTCAATTAATGTTGTTAACCCATTGTTTATTATATCTAATGAGATGTTAAATTATTATATTATCATGATATTATGATATATTAATATATCTTAATATGATATATATACATTTAAATGTCGTTACAACGATAATCGTTACATATATGTCTCGTTTCGAAATCCTTAAGTTAGTAGTCTTGTTTATATGTATATAACTCATTGTTAATATACTTATGGAGATACTTACTTATCATAATCTTATGTTAACCATATGTATATCCATATATATATATCGTCATGTCCTTTTTACAAGTTTTAACGTTCGTGAATCGCCGGTCAACTTGGGTGGTCAATTGTCTATATGAAACATGTTTCAATTAATCAAGTCTTAACAAGTTTGATTGCTTAACATGTTGGAAACATTTAATCATGTAAATATCAATCTCAATTAATATATATAAACATGGAAAAGTTCGGGTCACTACAGTACCTACCCGTTAAATAAATTTCGTCCCGAGATTTTAAGCTGTTGAAGGTGTTGATGAATCTTCTGGAAATAGATGCGGGTATTTCTTCTTCATCTGATCTTCACACTCCCAGGTGAACTCGGGTCCTCTACGAGCATTCCATCGAACCTTAACAATTGGTATCTTGTTTTGCTTAAGTCTTTTAACCTCACGATCCATTATTTCGACGGGTTCTTCGATGAATTGGAGTTTTTCGTTGATTTGGATTTCATCTAACGGAATAGTGAGATCTTCTTTAGCAAAACATTTCTTCAAATTCGAGACGTGGAAAGTGTTATGTACAGCTGCGAGTTGTTGAGGTAACTCAAGTCGGTAAGCTACTGGTCCGACACGATCAATAATCTTGAATGGTCCAATATACCTTGGATTTAATTTCCCTCGTTTACCAAATCGAACAACGCCTTTCCAAGGTGCAACTTTAAGCATGACCATCTCTCCAATTTCAAATTCTATATCTTTTCTTTTAATGTCAGCGTAGCTCTTTTGTCGACTTTGGACGGTTTTCAACCGTTGTTGAATTTGGATGATCTTCTCGGTAGTTTCTTGTATAATCTCCAGACCCGTAATCTGTCTATCCCCCACTTCACTCCAACAAATCGGAGACCTGCACTTTTTACCATAAAGTGCTTCAAACGGCGCCATCTCAATGCTTGAATGGTAGCTGTTGTTGTAGAAAAATTCTGCTAATGGTAGATGTCGATCCCAACTGTTTCTGAAATCAATAACACATGCTCGTAGCATGTCTTCAAGCGTTTGTATTGTGCTTTCGCTCTGCCCATCAGTTTGTGGATGATAGGCAGCACTCATGTCTAGACGAGTTCCTAATGCTTGCTGTAATGTCTGCCAGAATCTTGAAATAAATCTGCCATCCCTATCAGAGATAATAGAGATTGGTATTCCATGTCTGGAGACGACTTCCTTCAAATACAGTCGTGCTAACTTCTCCATCTTGTCATCTTCTCTTATTGGCAGGAAATGTGCTGATTTGGTGAGACGATCAACTATTACCCAAATAGTATCAAAACCACTTGCAGTCCTTGGCAATTTAGTGATGAAATCCATGGTAATGTTTTCCCATTTCCATTCCGGGATTTCGGGTTGTTGAAGTAGACCTGATGGTTTCTGATGCTCAGCTTTGACCTTAGAACACGTCAAACATTCTCCTAAGTATTTAGCAACATCGGCTTTCATACCCGGCCACCAAAAATATTTCCTGAGATCCTTGTACATCTTCCCTGTTCCAGGATGTATTGAGTATCTGGTTTTATGAGCTTCTCTAAGTACCATTTCTCTCATATCTCCAAATTTTGGTACCCAAATCCTTTCAGCCCTATACCGAGTTCCGTCTTCCCGAATATTAAGATGTTTCTCCGATCCTTTGGGTATTTCATTCTTTAAATTTCCCTCTTTTAAAACTCCTTGTTGCGCCTCCTTTATTTGAGTAGTAAGGTTATTATGAATCATTATATTCATAGATTTTACTCGAATGGGTTCTCTGTCCTTCCTGCTCAAGGCATCGGCTACCACATTTGCCTTCCCCGGGTAGTAACGAATCTCAAAGTCGTAATCATTCAATAATTCAATCCACCTACGCTGCCTCATATTCAGTTGTTTCTGATTAAATATGTGTTGAAGACTTTTGTGGTCGGTATATATAATACTTTTGACCCCATATAAGTAGTGCCTCCAAGTCTTTAATGCAAAAACAACTGCGCCTAATTCCAAATCATGCGTCGTATAATTTTGTTCGTGAATTTTCAATTGTCTAGACGCATAAGCAATCACCTTCGTTCGTTGCATTAATACACAACCGAGACCTTGCTTTGATGCGTCACAATAAATCACAAAATCATCATTCCCTTCAGGCAATGACAATATAGGTGCCGTAGTTAGCTTTTTCTTCAATAACTGAAACGCTTTCTCTTGTTCATCATTCCATTCAAATTTCTTCCCTTTATGCGTTAATGTAGTCAAGGGTTTTGCTATTCTGGAAAAGTCTTGGATGAACCTTCTGTAGTAACCAGCTAGTCCTAAAAACTGGCGTATGTGTTTCGGAGTTTTTGGGGTTTCCCACTTTTCAACAGTTTCTATCTTTGCCGGATCCACCTTAATACCTTCTTTGTTCACTATGTGACCGAGGAATTGAACTTCTTCTAACCAAAATGCACACTTTGAAAACTTAGCGTACAATTCTTCCTTCCTCAATACTTCTAACACCTTTCTCAAATGTTCACCGTGTTCTTGGTCATTCTTTGAGTAAATAAGTATGTCATCAATGAAAACAATGACAAACTTGTCAAGGTATGGTCCACACACTCAGTTCATAAGGTCCATGAACACAGCTGGTGCATTAGTTAAACCAAACGGCATGACCATAAAATCGTAATGACCGTAACGTGTTCTGAAAGCAGTCTTTGGAATATCATCTTCTTTCACTCGCATTTGATGATACCCGGAACGTAAGTCAATCTTTAAATAAACAAACGAGCCTTGTAGTTGATCAAATAAGTCGTCGATTCTCGGTAGTGGGTAGCGGTTCTTGATGGTAAGTTTGTTCAACTCTCGGTAGTCGATACACAACCTGAATGTACCATCTTTCTTCTTGACAAACAAAACAGGAGCTCCCCACAGTGATGTGCTTGGTCGAATGAAACCACGCTCTAAAAGTTCTTGTAATTGGCTTTGCAGTTCTTTCATCTCGCTGGGTGCAAGTCTGTAAGGAGCACGAGCTATTGGTGCAGCTCCTGGTACAAGATCTATTTGAAATTCAACGGATCGCTGTTGGGGTAATCCCGGTAATTCTTTCGGAAATACATCGGGAAATTCTTTTGCAATGGGAACATCATTGATGCTCTTTTCTTCAGTTTGTACTTTCTCGACGTGTGCTAGAACAGCATAGCAACCTTTTCTTATTAGTTTTTGTGCCTTCAAATTACTAATAATATGTAGCTTCGTGTTGCCCTTTTCTCCGTACACCATTAAGGGTTTTCCTTTTTCTCGTATAATGCGAATTGCATTTTTGTAACAAACGATCTCTGCTTTCACTTCTTTCAACCAATCCATACCGATTATCACATCAAAACTCCCTAACTCTACTGGTATCAAATCAATCTTAAATGTTTCGCTAACCAGTTTAATTTCTCGATTCCGACATATATTATCTGCTGAAATTAATTTACCATTTGCTAATTCGAGTAAAAATTTATTATCCAAAGGCATCAATGGACAACTTAATTTAGCACAAAAATCTCTACTCATATAGCTTCTATCCGCACCCGAATCAAATAAAACGTAAGCAGATTTATTATCAATAAGAAACGTACCCGTAACAAGCTCCGGGTCTTCCTGTGCCTCTGCCGCATTAATATTGAAAACTCTTCCGCGGCCTTGTCCATTCGTGTTCTCCTGGTTCGGGCAATTTCTAATAATGTGGCCCGGTTTTCCACATTTATAACAAACTACATTGGCATAACTTGCTCCGACACTACTTGCTCCGCCATTACTCGTTCCGACACCATTTGTTCCTTTCGTTCTATTAACCCCTGGTCCGTAGACCTCACACTTCGCCGAGCTATGATCATTTCTTTTACACTTGTTGCAAAATTTGGTGCAGAACCCCGAGTGATACTTTTCACACCTTTGGCATAGCTGCTTCTGATTGTTGTTGTTGTTGTTGCGGTTATTATTGTTGTTGGGATGATTGTTGTAGTTGCTGTTGTTGTTGTTGTTGTTGTTGTTGTTGGGCCGTTTGTTGTAGTTGCAATTGATGTTGCGATTGTTGGGATAATTGTTGCGATTATTGTTGTAATTACTGTTGTTGTTGTATTGGTGATTCTTATCACCGTTTTCCTCCCACTTTCTTTTGACTTGCTTCACATTGGCCTCTTCAGCAGTCTGTTCTTTAATTCTTTCTTCAATCTGGTTCACTAGTTTGTGAGCCATTCTACATGCCTGTTGTATGGAGGCGGGCTCGTGTGAACTTATATCTTCTTGGATTCTTTCCGGTAATCCTTTCACAAACGCGTCGATCTTCTCTTCCTCATCTTCGAATGCTCCCGGACACAATAGGCACAATTCTGTGAATCGTCTTTCGTAAGTGGTAATATCAAATCCTTGGGTTCGTAACCCTCTAAGTTCTGTCTTGAGCTTATTGACCTCGGTTCTGGGACGGTACTTCTCGTTCATCAAGTGCTTGAATGCTGACCACGGTAGTGCGTACGCATCATCTTGTCCCACTTGCTCTATATAGGTATTCCACCATGTTAACGCAGAACCTGTGAAGGTATGCGTAGCATACTTCACTTTGTCCTCTTCAGTACACTTACTTATGGCAAACACCGATTCGACCTTCTCGGTCCACCGTTTCAATCCGATCGGTCCTTCGGTTCCATCAAATTCCAAAGGTTTGCAGGCAGTGAATTCTTTGTAGGTGCATCCTACACGATTTCCTGTACTGCCAGATCCAAGGTTATTATTGGTATGTAGCGCAACCTGTACTGCGGCTATGTTTGAAGCTAGAAAAGTACGGAATTCCTCTTCATTCATATTCACGGTGTGTCGAGTAGTCGGTGGCATTTCCTTCAAAATAGTCAAATGGAACAAGTTAATCATACAGAATATTAAGAGTAGTTAATAGTATTTCGTAGCATAATATGAACACATTTATAAAAGCTTTTTCTTCATATTAGCGTTTTATAAGTTTAAATTCGGGTAGTACCTACCCGTTAAGTTCATACTTAGTAGCTAATATACAATTCAACTACTACAATTCTATATGAAAAACTGATTGTAATAATATTTCGCGTTCAAACTTTTATACAATATTTTACAAACTTACAATACCGCTTATTTTACATAAAGCATGAAATATAGCACACAATAACTTTGATACAAGATAGTTGTGAAGATAATTCTAGCTAGTACACAAGTCGTTCAGCAAAGGCAATAAAGACACGTAATTCATACGTCCAGAAACAAGTCATGCATTCTGGTTTTACTAGGACTACTTCCCATCCTTGGTCTTGTGGAACATAACCGTTATGGCCGTTGATAAGACAGCGTGTTGTAACGTTGTCAAAGGGACGAGGGTTACGTAATGACCAACAGTCTCGTAATAACCTAAAAACCTCATTTCTTACCCCAATTACCGACTCCGTCACTTGTGGAAACGTTTTGTTTAATAGTTGTAGCCCGATGTTCTTGTTCTCACTTTGGTGAGAAGCGAACATTACTAACCCGTAAGCATAACATGCTTCTTTATGTTGCATGTTAGCCGCTTTTTCTAAATCACGAAGTCCTATATTCGGATATACTGAGTCAAAATAATTTTTTAACCCGTTGCGTAAAATAGCATTTGGGTTCCCCGCAATATATGCGTCAAAGTAAACACATCGTAACTTATGGATTTCCCAATGTGATATCCCCCATGTTTCGAACGAAAGCCTTTTATAAACCAAGGCATTCTTGGAACGTTCTTCGAATGTCTTACAAACTGATCTCGCCTTAAATAGTTGTGCCGAGGAATTCTGATCGACTCTAGATAAGATTTCATCAATCATGTCTCCGGGTAGGTCTCTTAAAATATTGGGTTGTCTATCCATTTTGTGTTTTTATACTGTAAAATAGACAAGAGTTAGATTCATAAAAAAAAAACTTATTAATACAAGCAATTTTTACATATATCATAAAGCATAAGCACACTATATTACATATATTACACCACACGAATACAACTATCTTATTCCGACTCGCTCGTTTTTTCTTGTTCGGTTTTGGTTCGTTTTTCCAAGTTTCTAGGGATATATGATGTTCCCCTAATACGAGCCGTCGTTGTCCACATTGGTTTAGAAAAACCTGGTGGTTTAGAGGTTCCCGGGTCATTGTTACAACTTAAGGACCTCGGGGGTTGACGATACATATAAAGTTCATCGGGGTTGGAATTAGATTTCTCTATTTTTATGCTCTTTCCCTTATTATTTTCTTTTGCCTTTTTAAATTCAGTTGGGGTAATTTCTATAACATCATCGGAATTCTCGTCGGAATCCGATTCATCGGAGAATTGGTAATCCTCCCAATATTTTGCTTCCTTGGCGGAAACACCATTGACCATAATTAACCTTGGTCGGTTGGTTGAGGATTCTCTTTTACTTAACCGTTTTATTATTTCCCCCACCGGTTCTATTTCTTCTTCCGGTTCCGATTCTTCTTCCGGTTCCGATTCTTCTTCCGGTTCCGACTCTTCTTCCGGTTCCTCTTCGGGAACTTGTGAATCAGTCCACGAATCATTCCAATTTACATTTGACTCTTCATTATTATTAGGTGAGTCAATGGGACTTGTTCTAGAGGTAGACATCTATCACATAATATCAAACACGTTAAGAGATTAATATATCACATAATATTCATATGTTAAAAATATATAGTTTCCAACAAAAATGTTAAGCAATCATTTTTAAAGAAAACACGGTCGAAGTCCAGACTCACTAATGCATCCTAACAAACTCGATAAGACACACTAATGCAAATTTTCTGGTTCTCTAAGACCAACGCTCGGATACCAACTGAAATGTCCCGTTCTTATTGATTAAAAACGTTCCATATTAATTGATTTCGTTGCGAGGTTTTGACCTCTATATGAGACATTTTTCAAAGACTGCATTCATTTTTAAAACAAACCATAACCTTTATTTCATAAATAAAGGTTTAAAAAGCTTTACGTAGATTATCAAATAATGATAATCTAAAATATCCTGTTTACACACGACCATTACATAATGGTTTACAATACAAATATGTTACATCAAAATCAGTTTCTTGAATGCAGTTTTTACACAATATCATACAAACATGGACTCCAAATCTTGTCCTTATTTTAGTATGCAACAGCGGAAGCTCTTAGTATTCACCTGAGAATAAACATGCTTTAAACGTCAACAAAAATGTTGGTGAGTTATAGGTTTAACCTATATATATCAAATCGTAACAATAGACCACAAGATTTCATATTTCAATACACATCCCATACATAGAGATAAAAATCATTCATATGGTGAACACCTGGTAACCGACATTAACAAGATGCATATATATAAGAATATCCCCATCATTCCAGGACACCCTTCGGATATGATATAAATTTTGAAGTACTAAAGCATCTGGTACTTTGGATGGGGTTTGTTAGGCCCAATAGATCTATCTTTAGGATTCGCGTCAATTAGGGTGTCTGTTCCCTAATTCTTAGATTACCAGACTTAATAAAAAGGGGCATATTCGATTTCGATAATTCAATCATAGAATGTAGTTTCACGTACTTGTGTCTATTTTGTAAATCATTTATAAAACCTGCATGTATTCTCATCCCAAAAATATTAGATTTTAAAAGTGGGACTATAACTCACTTTCACAGATTTTTACTTCGTCGGGAAGTAAGACTTGGCCACTGGTTGATTCACGAACCTATAACAATATATACATATATATCAAAGTATGTTTAAAATATATTTACAACACTTTTAATATATTTTGATGTTTTAAGTTTATTAAGTCAGCTGTCCTCGTTAGTAACCTACAACTAGTTGTCCACAGTTAGATGTACAGAAATAAATCGATAAATATTATCTTGAATCAATCCACGACCCAGTGTATACGTATCTCAGTATTGATCATAACTCAAACTATATATATTTTGGAATCAACCTCAACCCTGTATAGCTAACTCCAACATTCACATATAGAGTGTCTATGGTTGTTCCGAAATATATATAGATGTGTCGACATGATTGGTCGAAACATTGTATACGTGTCTATGGTATCTCAAGATTACATAATATACAATACAAGTTGATTAAGTTATGGTTGGAATAGATTTGTTACCAATTTTCACGTAGCTAAAATGAGAAAAATTATCCAATCTTGTTTTACCCATAACTTCTTCATTTTAAATCCGTTTTGAGTGAATAAAATTGCTATGGTTTCATATTGAACTCTATTTTATGAATCTAAACAGAAAAGTATAGGTTTATAGTCAGAAAAATAAGTTACAAGTCGTTTTGTAAAGGTAGTCATTTCAGTCGAAAGAACGACGTCTAGATGACCATTTTAGAAAACATACTTCCACTTTGAGTTTAACCATAATTTTTGGATATAGTTTCATGTTCATAATAAAAATCATTTTCTCAGAATAACAACTTTTAAATCAAAGTTTATCATAGTTTTTAATTAACTAACCCAAAACAGCCCGCGGTGTTACTACGACGGCGTAAATCCGGTTTTACGGTGTTTTTCGTGTTTCCAGGTTTTAAATCATTAAGTTAGCATATCATATAGATATAGAACATGTGTGTAGTTAATTTTAAAAGTCAAGTTAGAAGGATTAACTTTTGTTTGCGAACAAGTTTAGAATTAACTAAACTATGTTCTAGTGATTACGAGTTTAAACCTTCGAATAAGATAGTTTTATATATATGAATCGAATGATGTTATGAACATCATTACTACCTCAAGTTTAGTAGGTAAACCTACTGGAAGTGACAAGAAATGATCTAGCTTCAAAGGATCTTGGATGGCTTGAAAGTTCTTGAAGTAGGATCATGACACAAAAACAAGTTCAAGTAAGATTTTTACTCGAATTAAGATAGTTTATAGTTATAGAAATTGAATCAAAGTTTGAATATGAATATTACCTTGAATAAGAAAGATAACCTACTGTATATAACAAAGGTTTCTTGATCTTAGATGATTACTTGGAATGGATTAGAAAGCTTGGAAGTAAATTAGTAAACTTGAAGGGATTTTTGAAGTGTTCTTGAAGTGTTCTTCCTATGATGATTATAGCTTGATTCTTGAAGTGATTTTTGATGAAGATGATGATTAACTACTGGAAAAATACGTTCATAATAGTGTGTGTGTGTGTGTTGAGAGAGAATTAGAAAGAGAATTGGAAGTGAAATGGAGTGAATGATGAGTGGTAATTGGTGAGTGGTGAGTGGGGTTAAAAGGAGTTCTAGTTAGTTGACTAGCTCATGGTAGAAGTTAAAATTGATTAGTCATACATGACATAATCAAGAGTGGAATCCCATGCTAGTTCCTATTGGTATATACTCATAGTAAGTACGTTTTGAAGCTGTGTATAATACGGGTAAGAATACGACTAGAATTCTTGATGAAAGAAAAGAATGGAAAAGTAACTGTAACCATTTTTGTTAAGTATGAGTGTTTTGATATATGTCTTGAAGTCTTCCAAAAGTATTTTAATACATCTAAATACACTACATGTATATACATTTTAACTGAGTCGTTAAGTCATCGTTAGTCGTTACCTGTAAGTGTTGTTTTGAAACCTTTAAGTTAACGATCTCAATTAATGTTGTTAACCCATTGTTTATTATATCTAATGAGATGTTAAATTATTATATTATCATGATATTATGATATATTAATATATCTTAATATGATATATATACATTTAAATGTCGTTACAACGATAATCGTTACATATATGTCTCGTTTCGAAATCCTTAAGTTAGTAGTCTTGTTTATATGTATATAACTCATTGTTAATATACTTATGGAGATACTTACTTATCATAATCTTATTTAACCATATGTATATCCATATATATATCGTCATGTCATTTTTACAAGTTTTAACGTTCGTGAATCGCCGGTCAACTTGGGTGGTCAATTGTCTATATGAAACACGTTTCAATTAATAAAGTCTTAACAAGTTTGATTGCTTAACATGTTGGAAACATTTAATCATGTAAATATCAATCTCAATTAATATATATAAACATGGAAAAGTTCGGGTCACTACAGTGACAATAACCCGGGAACCTCTAAACCACCAGGTTTTTCTAAACCAATGTGGAAAACGACGACTCGTATTAGAGGAACATCATATATCCCTAGAAGATTAGAAAAAAGAACCAAGTTCGAAGAAGAAGAAACCAGTGATTCAGATTAGAGGGGTGTGAGCATGTTGTGTAATAAATGTATTATAGTGTGCTTGTACTTTTATGTTCTATGTAAAAATTGCTTGTATTGTTTGTTATTACGAATCTAATCCTTATCTATTTTACAGTATAAAAAAAATGGACGTTAAGGGTAGACAACCGAATATTTTAGAAGACCTACCAGAGGATATGATTGAGGAAATCTTGTCTAGAGTCGGTCAGAATTCATCAGCACATTTTGTTTTGGCGAAATTAACTTGTCAAACATTTGAAAGACTTTCCAGAAATGCCTTAGTTTATAAAAGGCTTTCCTTTGATAGGTGGGGTATATCACATTGGGGAGACTTTAAGTGACGCCGTGTTTTCTTTAAAGCATTAAATGAGGGGAACCCAAATGCAATTTTACGCTACGGGTTAAGAACCTATTTTGACTCAACATATCCCAACATAGGATTTCGTGAATTAGAAAGAGCTTCTAACATGCAACATAAAGAAGCATGTTATGCTTACGGGTTAGTGATGTTCGCTTCTTACCAAAGTGAGAAAAAGAACATCGGATTGCATCTTTTAAATAAAACTTTCCCATAAGTGACGGATTCAGTAGTTGGGGTGAGAAACAAGGTTTTTAGATTATTACGGGGCTGTTGGACATTACGAAACCCTCGACCTTTTGACGACATTACAACATGCTGCCTAGCCAATGGTCATAACGGTTATTTTCCACAAGACCAATGATGAGAAGTCGTCTTAGTAAAACCAGAATGCATGAATTGTTTCTGGACTTATGAATTACGTGTCTTTATTTCCTTTGCTGAACAACTTGCGTATTAACTAGATTTATCTTCAAAACTGTCCTGTATCATAGTGTACTATATTTCATGTTATATGTAATATAGCGAAGTTGTAAGTTTGAAGAATATCTGTATGTGATATATTATTATAATCAGTTTTTCATATGGAATTGTAGTAGTTGAATTGTATATTAGCTACTAAGTATGAACTTAACGGGTAGGTAGTACCCGAATTTAAACTTATAAAACGCTAATATGAAGAAAAAACTTTTATAAATGAGTTCATATTATGCTACGAGATATTATTGACTACTCTTAATATTCTGTATGATTAACTTGTTTCATTTGAGTATTTTGAAGGAAATGGCACCGACTACTCGACACACCTTGAATATGAGCGAAGAGGAATTTCGTGCCTTTCTTGCTTCAAACATAGCCGCAGTACAGGCCGCGCTACATACCAAAAATAACTCTGAATCTAGCAATACAGCTAACGGCGCAAGAAATCGTGTAGGATGCTCCTACAAGGAATTCACTGCCTGCAAACCTTCAGAATTTGATGGGACCGAAGGACCAATCGGATTGAAACGGTGGACCGAGAAAGTTGAATCGGTGTTTGCCATAAGTAAATGTGCTGAAGGAGACAAAGTGAAGTACGCTACGCATACCTTCACAGGTATTGCGTTAACATGGTGGAATACCTATCTAGAGCAAGTGGGACAAGATGCTGCTTACGCGCTACCGTGGTCAGCATTCAAGCACTTGATGAATGAGAAGTACCGTCCCAGAACGCAGGTCAATAAGCTCAAGTCAGAACTTAGAGGGTTACGAACACAGGGATTCGATATTACTTTGTACGAAAGACAATTCATAGAATTGTGCCTATTGTGTCCGAGAGCGTTCGAAGATGAGGAAGAGAAGATCGACGCGTTTATGAAAGGGTTACCGGAGAGAATCTAAGAAGATATTAGTTCACACGAGCCTGCCTCCATAAAAAAGGCATGTAGAATGGCTCACAAACTAGTGAACCAGATTGAGGGAAGAATTAAAGAACAGGCGGCCGAAGAGGCCAACGTGAAGCTAGTCAAAAGAAAGTGGGAGGAAAACGGTGATAAAAGTCACCAAAACAACAACAACTATCCCAACAATCGCAACATCAATCGCAACTACAACAAACAGTACAACAACAACAACAACAACAACAACAACTACAACAACAACAACTACAACAATCATCCCAACAACAATAACAAACGCAACAACAACAACAATCAGAAGCAGCTATGCCAAAGGTGTGAAAAGTATCACTCGGGGTTCTGCACCAAATTTTGCAACAAGTGTAAAAGAAATGGTCATAGCGTGGCGAAGTGTGAGGTCTACGGACCAGGGGTTAACAGAATGAAAGGAACAAATGGTGTCGGAACGAGTAATGGCGGAGCAAGTAGTGTCGGAGCAAGTTATGCCAATGTAGTTTGTTATAAATGTGGAAAACCGGGCCACATTATTAGAAATTGCCCGAACCAGTAGAACACGAATGGACAAGGCCGCGGAAGAGTTTTCAATATTAATGCGGCAGAGGCACAGGAAGACCCGGAGCTTGTTACGGGTACGTTTCTTATTAACAATAAATCTGCTTACGTTTTATTTGATTCGGGTGCGGATAGAAGCTATATGAGTAGAGATTTTTGTGCTAAATTAAGTTGTCCATTGACGCCATTGGATAGTAAATTTTTACTCGAATTAGCAAACGGTAAATTAATTTCAGCAGATTATATATGCCGGAATCGAGAAATTAAACTAGGTAGCGAAATATTTAAGATTGATTTGCTACCAGTAGAGTTAGGGAGTTTTGATGTAATAGTTGGCATGGACTGGCTGAAGGAGATGAAAGCAGAGATCGTATGTTACAAAAATGCAATTCACATTGTACGAGAAGAAGGAGAACCCTTAATGGTGTACGGAGAAAAGGGCAATACGAAGCTACATCTTATTAGTAATTTGAAGGCATAAAAATTAATAAGAAAAGGTTGCTATGCTGTTCTCGCACACGTCGAGAAAGTACAAACTGAAGAAAAGAGCATCAATGATGTTCCCGTCGCAAAAGAATTTCCCGATGTATTTCTGAAAGAATTACCGGGACTACCTCCACATCGATCTGTTGAATTTCAAATAGATCATGTACCAGGAGCTGCACCAATAGCTCGTGCTCCTTACAGACTCGCACTCAGCGAGATGAAAGAACTGCAAAGCCAACTGCAAGAACTACTAGAACGTGGTTTCATTCGACCAAGCACATCACCATGGGAAGCTCCTGTTTTGTTTGTCAAGAAGAAGGATGGTACATTTAGGTTGTGTATTGACTACAGAGAGTTGAATAAACTTACCATCAAAAACCATTATCCACTGTCGAGAATTGACGACTTATTTGATCAACTACAAGGCTCGTCGGTTTATTCAAAAATCGATTTACATTCTGGATATCATCAAATGCGAGTAAAGGAGGATGATATTCCAAAAACTGCTTTTAGGACGCGTTATGGTCATTACGAGTTAATGGTTATGCCGTTTGGATTGACTAACGCACCAGCTATGTTCATGGACCTTATGAACCGAGTGTGTGGGCTATATCTTGACAAGTTTGTCATTGTTTTCATCGATGACATACTTATTTACTCAAAGAATGATCATGAGCACAAAGAACATTTGAGAAAAGTGCTAGAAGTATTGAGGAAAGAAAAACTGTACGCCAAATTTTCAAAGTGTGCATTTTGGTTGGAAGAAGTTCAATTCCTCGGTCACATAGTGAACAAAGAAGGTATCCAGGTGGACCCGGCAAAGATCGAAACCGTTGAAAAGTGGGAAACCCCAAAAACTCCGAAGCATATACGTCAATTTTTAGGATTGGCTGGTTACTACAGAAGATTCATCCAAGATTTCTCCAAAATAGCAAAACCCTTGACTGCATTAACGCATAAAGGGAAGAAATTTGAATGGAAGGATGAACAAGAGAAGGCGTTTCAGTTATTGAAGAAAAAGCTAACTACGGCACCTATATTGTCATTGCCTGAAGGGAATGATGATTTTGTTATTTATTGTGACGCATCAAAGCAAGGTCTCGGTTGTGTATTAATGCAATGAACGAAGGTGATTGCTTATGCGTCTAGACAATTGAAGATTCACGAGCAAAATTATTCAACTCACGATTTGGAATTGGGTGCTGTTGTTTTTGCATTAAAGACTTGGAGGCATTATTTATATGGAGTCAAAAGTATTATATATACCGACCACAAAAGTCTCCAACATATATTTAATCAGAAGCAACGGAATATGAGACAACGCAGGTGGATTGAACTGTTGAATGATTATGATTTTGAGATTCGATACCACCCGGGGAAGTCGAATGTGGTAGCCAACGCTTTGAGTAGAAAGGACAGAGAACCTATACGGGCAAAAGCTATGAATATAATTATTCGTACTAACCTTACTACTCAAATAAAGATGGCGCAACAGGGGGTTGTAAAAGAAGGAAAGTTGAAGAATGAGATACCCAAAGGATCAGAGAAACATCTTAATTCTCGGGAAGACGGAACTCGATATAGGGCTGATAGAATTTGGGTACCAAGGTTTGGAGATGTGAGAGAAATGGTACTTAAAGAATCACATAAAACCAGATATTCAATACATCCCGGAGCGGGGAAGATGTATAAAGATCTCAAGAAACACTTTTGGTGGCCGGGTATGAAAGCTGATATTGCTAAATATGTAGGAGAATGTTTGACGTGTTCTAAGGTCAAAGCTAAACATCAGAAACCATCAGGTCTACTACAACAACCTGAAATCCCAGAATGGAAATGGGAAAACATTATCATGGATTTCATTACTAAATTGCCAAGGACTGCAAGTGGTTATGATACTATTTGGGTAATAGTTGATCGTCTCACCAAGTCAGCACACTTCCTGCCAATGAGAGAAGATGACAAAATGGAGAAGTTGGCGCCATTGTATTTGAAGGAGGTTGTCTCCAGACATGGAATACCCATCTCTATTATCTCTGATAGGGATGGTAAATTTGTTTCAAGGTTCTGGCAGACGTTGCAACAAGCATTGGGGACTCGTCTAGACATGAGTACTACCTATCATCCACAAACTGATGGGCAGAGCGAAAGGATGATACAAATGCTTGAAGACATGCTACGAGCATGTGTTATTGATTTCGGAAACAGTTGGGATCGACACCTACCGTTAGCAGAATTTTCCTACAACAACAGTTATCATTCTAGTATTGAGATGGCGCCGTTTGAGGCACTTTATGATAGAAAGTGCAGGTCTCCGATTTTTTGGAATGAAGTGGAGGATAGACAGATTACGGGTCCGGAGATAATACAAGAAACTACTGAGAAAATCATCCAAATTCAACAACGATTGAAAACCACCCAGAGTCGACAAAAGAGCTACGCGGACAGTAAAAGAAAAGATATAGAGTTTGAAATTGGAGAAATGGTCATGCTTAAGGTTTCACCTTGGAAAGGCGTTGTTCAATTTGGTAAACGGGGGAAACTAAATCCACATTGGACCATTCAAGATTATAGATCGTGTCAGACCAGTAGCTTACCAACTGGAGCTACCTCAACAACTTGCGACTGTACATAACACTTTCCACGTCTCGAATTTGAAGAAATATTTTGCTAAAGAAGATCTCATGAAAGGATCCGAAACTAATCATCCGGACATCGTCCATATAGATTAAAAACGAATTACAATAGTTGATAACATCGCGAGGTACTTGACCTCTATATGATACATTTTACAAACGTTGCATTTATTTCTTAAAGGCAATCTATTATTACATCGAGAGTTGACATATTAGCCTAACATTTTATAACAACCAAATGATCTAATCTGCCATTTTCATAACAATAGTCTTTAATGAACTTCAATGACTCGAATGCAACGTCCTTGTATCATAGCTTAAATGGTCCCAAGTAGTATCCTTAACATGAGCTAATGCACAGCGGAAGACTTAATTCGTACCTGAGAATAACATGCTTTAAAACGTCAACATAAAGTTGGTGAGATATATAGGTTTGATGCTAGCAGCGTTATAACAATGGACCACAAGATTTCGTATATAATCATTTCAATAAAAATATTCTAAGTGGTTGAGCACTTGGTAACCATACTTAACATTTAATCACGTCGCATATTCCCTTTAATATGAAATCTTACTACACCGTACCAAGGTGTAGTCGCAAAACGAAGTACTGTGCAACCGTTGAATACTGGTCGTCCAGTCCGGTTGGGGTTGTCAGGCCCGATAGATCTATCAACAGGATTCGCGTTTACAATACCGCTGTAAATATTAGTTACCAAGCTACAGGGAAGTATGCCAGTGGTACAACTCAACGTAGAATATATTTTTCAGTTACTTGTGTCCATAACGTAAATCATTTATAAAACAGCGCATGTATTCTCATCCCAAAAATATTTAAAGTTCAAAAAGGGACTATATACTCACTGTTGTCTCGAAGATATATATATTTTTGACTTGGTCTTCCGGTTGATATCACGAACCTATCCATATATAATATATCAATATATTTTCATTTTAAACAAACGTCTCGTATATATATTTATAATACTTTTAATACTTTGAATAATTCCTTAGTCCGTAGTTAGCGTTTCGATGTTAGTAATTCAATTTTAATGGTTCATTTTTAGATGTTTAATATACCCGCAATAAATAAACCCCCAACGAAATAAATAAAACTCCCATAAAACCCCATCGTATATGTGTTGGTCGAGATTAATCTTGACCCACGGTACCGGTGTTGTCAAATGACGTATTGCGTACATAAAGTACCGGTGTTGTCAAATGACGTGTTGCGTACAAACATGGGATCTTATGATTAATCTTCTCGTGTTGCTTACGGGTGATCCTGAACCATATGAAATTGAATTATGAGTACATATATATAAAATATCATGTTATCTTAGAAATATGTGATTTATATAATTTTTTTCCAATTGATCCCGTAGTTGAAATGATCTAGGATAACCAATTTTGTTTCAGTCATAGTTTCTTCGTTACAAATCCGTTTTCGTTGATTCAAATTGCCATCTTCTTGGATCGAGTTCTTCTTTAAGTCTATGAACTGTAAATACCTTGGTTTGTATTCAAAATCATACGGCATAGGTGAGACTTTAGTGAAACATATGAAGTTAAACATTTTTGCTACAACAAAATCATTTAATGACCATTTTTCTAAAAAATACTTATACTTTGAAAAACCAAGTTTTACCTTGTTAAATTAGCATATACATAAGTTATATTACAGGTCTTGAAGTATTTTAAAAGTTAAGTTAGAAGGATCTATTTAGTTTGCAAACAAGTTTGAAAACATTCAAACTATGTTCTTGTTGTTAAACTTTTGTACCACAAAATAAGATAGCTATATATATATGAATCGAATAAGGTTATGAACATAGATACTACCTCAAGTTCCTTGGACAAGGTTGCTGTAAAAGAGGAGTAAGAAGCTAGAATCGAAAGGGTGATGGAAGTGGATGAAAGATTGGAAGTAAGTTTGTGTTCTTGGAAGGATTTCTTGAAGTGTTTTTGTATGGTTTTCTTATGGTGTTTAAGTAAGATTTTTGAAGCTAGATCTTCATGGAACTTTGCTGAATGTTTATGGAGTTTAATGTTCTTGAGAGTGTGGGTGTTTTTAGCTAGAGAATGGAAGTAAAAATGAAACAAAATGAGGATACATATATACTCCTAAAAAAATGTTTATGTAGTAGACATGGACAAATTTTTAGTTTGTATTTTTGTAATTAGTCTTACAATCATTCAAAAGTAATTACCTTATACATAAGGCATGAACAAGGGCTGGTTAGGTGGTGATTTGATGTGTATATACCAATAGTAAATACGTATAGAAGCTAGGTATGATACGAGTACAAATACTCTAGATATACGTATAGAAATTTTGTGAAAAATGGAATGAGGATTCAAATATAGCTATCTTTTGTGAATACACTTATATGATTTTATGTATTTAAGTCTTTAAAAGTGATTAAATACATTACTTATACGATATATGTATAAACATTATAAGTCTTAAGTATTTATGTCAAATAACGTTACGTATAGTTATCGTTTTGAAAACTTAAGTTAGTAGTTTCAAAATATACTTATAACTTATTGTTATTAATACAAAATGAGATATTAAAACATTCATTAATCATGTTAAATATGTATATATACATATATATACACAAACGTATAATTATCATATATTGTATAGTTCGTGATATCATCGGTCAAACTAGACGGTCAAACGTTGTGTAAAACTCTTTTCGGAAACATAAATCTCAACAATTTGGATTGCTTATCATGTTGGTAAGGTTTAATTTATGTAAATATTAATCTTATAAGTATAGCATGATCGAAAAAGTGCGGGTCAACTTTAGGGTTTTTGCTTATCGTGTCGGAACCATATAGAGATTAGAGTTTAAATTTGGTCGGAAATTTCCGGGTCGTTACAGTACCCATCCGTTAAAGAAATTTCGTCCTCGAAATTTGGTAGAGGTTGTCATAAACAACAATAGGAATGTTTTCATGACGAATATGAGGTAATAATGAAATTTTATCATTATTGAAAGATTTAGATAAAACGATTTGGTTATGCGAGACGCACGAGCGAAGCTATCACAAAAGAGTGAAATGAGTAAATATAGAATTGTTGTAACCGATGACGTGATTATGATCGATTTTCGGGATTTAAGGGTTTTAAAGAAAATCTTATGTAATAAGATTTAGTTTTGCGGCGATCAGGATCTTCTTTGATTTAACGCGGCAATCTGTTTTGATTTCTTTGTCGAATATT
This sequence comes from Rutidosis leptorrhynchoides, assembly GCF_046630445.1. Taxonomy (NCBI): domain Eukaryota; kingdom Viridiplantae; phylum Streptophyta; class Magnoliopsida; order Asterales; family Asteraceae; genus Rutidosis; species Rutidosis leptorrhynchoides. The sequence continues at coordinate 27,208,541 of NC_092335.1, forward strand.
TCACTATAAATTTACCTCCTTCCCTTTCTTTCTTCCCACATCTTCTATTCTTTCTCTTTAGTTCCTACTTTAAGACATTCGCTAATATGCTCCATCCCATTCTAACCCTTGTTATATTTCTAACTTTCATATCTTTCATTCTTCTTTTTCATCTATCACCAGAAGAATCTATTCTCTTTTATCCTTTCCTTGGAATTATAATGTTTTTAATTCTCCCGTGCCTTTACGTTGCAATACGTATTGATATGCACGGTTTGTAGTTTCGGGGTTGTTGTTAGGTTTTATACCTTCCCTTATATTTCGATGTTCCTACTCCCGTCCCTTAAAATCATTGTCATCCACAGTTAATGCTCTCTCTTATTTGCTGTGGTTTATGTTCCTATTTCTATTCTGAAGTTTTGTCCCTTCATTTCTTCTTCCCGTCCTCGAGCCAAGCGAAAAATGGTCCGAAATTCGTAGGTAGGAAATTTGGAATGAACCTTGCTATTGGTTTTAGAATGAAATTGTAATGGCACGATCTTGATTCGTTAAATTACTCGAATATTCCGAAAAAAAAAATAGAACTATCAAGGTGATACGTTCTAATATGTTTGAAGACTTGATAGAATGTAAGAGCCGTGTAACATGGCACATGATGACGGTACTGTGAATCATCACATTCCATTAGAAACTTAACATGACTTACTGTAATATAATGAAGTTGATCAAGTTTCATTATATTATACTAATTCATGTATCAGTTCCCAACACTACTTCAAAACATTCCTATTTTAAACTTGAAGGTTTTAGAACTTAGAAACTAACACAGTTTCTTTTATATTGTAACGCAGATATTACGGAGAAATACATGATTTTGGATAAGAACAGTTGTGAGAATATCTCCAGAAATATGGAGGATATGTATAACGAAAGATATGAAGATATCTTATAATATCTAAGATAAGATGATGATGAAGAATATCATCGGGAAAGGTTTAGGATAAGGGGTAGGTTTTTTTTTACTAATGGTTTCAGCAAGCACTGAATCGTTTGAATCCTTTGAAAGCAGATTCAGTTCTTGTGATTTATCTACATCCTCCTTCATACTTTGCTCAATCCGTTTTCCAGTTCCAACTCTCCTCTTTTTCTAAGCTTTACCAATACAATGTACTTCATCATTAAACTTTTGACTGTTAAAGTCGTTTACAGTTTTTTTTTTTTTTTTTCTGCTTCTTCAGCATTTCAAGAACTACTTCATAGTCCAGGATGTTTTTCAGAACTTCACATTCGAAAAATGTAATTCTTAGGGATAGTCGTTCTCGGTATAACTGGGAGAATTTCTACGAGATTTTCAAAATACTGATTGCGGGTTTCGCCAAAGAGATAACGAGTTGCTGGTACGTCTGCTGATGATGTTGTGAAAAAGGTTCTCCGGTAACAACGTCGAAAGGACAAAGTATAAATATCGAGATTATAATAGGAGTAGTCTCACTGAGAAGTCGAAGTGGAGCTGTGACAAAATTAGCTTCTTGAAAAGGAATCGTATGATTGTTTTTGATAATGAATGATAAGGAATTCGACGCGGATACGTTTTAACTATAACTTCGGTTTCGAAAATTTTTCAGGTGCATCACTGTATGCATAAATCTTTCTTCCGTAAACGAGGTGCGGCTGGTTCAACTTCTCGATCGAGGTGTTTTCAAGAATCATGAAAAGATTTGAATGAGGATTATAATTGTCGAAGTACAAATGAGGTTTAGGATGAAATCAAGTGGCAAAATTGAAGAATTGTTTAGTTTCATATGTTATAATCAACATTTTATTTCATTTTAATTGTCCAATGTTTCTTCTTTATGCCACTTGTTGGATTTGGATAGGTAAAAAAAAAAATTCAAATATGAAATTTAAATGGAAATGGTTATTCTGGGGTGAACGGATACGTATATCGATGGTTGTAAGTAAAATAACAAATGACCGTTGAATCAGATTCAAGAATGTACAATATAACTTATTAATGTGAATTCTAAATATTCCTCGGGTACTACCCACCCGTTAAAATATTTTCATCATTATTAGTTTGTACGAAGGAATTTTTAATTACTATCTTTATGAAAATATACTTGCATATATATTTTCTTCAGAGATAATCATAGATTTAATGAGTCAATAAGATAATAAACTCATTTGATTTATCGTTAATTCTAGATTACATAATCTCTAAGACTTTAGAAATTACATAATCGTCGTACGATACGTAAAGCGAAGATAATCGATGTAGAACGATATATAGAACGAAGATCATACTCGAAGTACAGATATTGAGTCGTGTGATGTTGATATTCGAGATACAGATTGTGATGTTGAGATTTTGGGGGTGACAAGAGTACTGTCGGCGTTGATGATGGTGGTATAGATTATGCTGCTGGTGCTGCTGCTGGTGTTTGTAACCTTCGCACCGTATTTTCTAAAGCCACTACCCGAGCGCGAAGCTCGTTGACTTCTTCTATTATACCGGGATGATTGACGGTTGGAACGAGCGAATGAACAAGATTCGAAATATGGGATAGTATGTAATCATGACGAGATACTCTAGAAATGAGCGAGAAAATGGTGTTTCGAATAGGTTCGCCGGTAAGTGCTTCAGGTTCATCGTTAAGAGGACAATTTGGTGGATGGAATGGATCACCTTCTTCTTGCCTCCAGAGATTTAGTATATTACGAACCCATCCCCAATTCATCCAAAATAGATGATGGGAAATCGGTTGATCCATTCCGGTAACGCTGTTCTCGGAGCTCGAATGGAAATCCATATCGGCGAAGCTATCGAAGTCGGAGGAATTTGAGCTGGATGAAGAATCCATCTTGTATGGTCGGAGAAATGAATTTTTGGTTTGGAATAGATAGGAGTTGGGTTTGGTACTCTTCAATACATAATTTACATATGTATATATATAATATCAAAATCCCATGAATTACGGAGAATCTTTGAAATACGTCAGGCAATGTCTAGAGTAACAGATACGCTAGGATATGAATTTTTGTCTATACACTATCGATGCACTTAAATGCAATAAGACGTGTCTAGACTTAAGAATGATAAGCAGACAGTTCTCTAAGAATGATAAGCAGATGATTTCCGACTAGGATTGATAAGCAAAACTTTTGACAGGCAGACACGGTCAAAGTCCAGACTTACTTAATGTATCCTAACAACTACTAGTTAGACACACTAATGCAAGGCCTGGTTCGCTAAGACCAACGCTCTGATACCAACTGAAAGGATCCGAAACTAATCATCCGGACATCGTCCATATAGATTAAAAACGAATTACAATAGTTGATAACATCGCGAGGTACTTGACCTCTATATGATACATTTTACAAACGTTGCATTTATTTCTTAAAGGCAATCTATTATTACATCGAGAGTTGACATATTAGCCTAACATTTTATAACAACCAAATGATCTAATCTGCCATTTTCATAACAATAGTCTTTAATGAACTTCAATGACTCGAATGCAACGTCCTTGTATCATAGCTTAAATGGTCCCAAGTAGTATCCTTAACATGAGCTAATGCACAGCGGAAGACTTAATTCGTACCTGAGAATAACATGCTTTAAAACGTCAACATAAAGTTGGTGAGATATATAGGTTTGATGCTAGCAGCGTTATAACAATGGACCACAAGATTTCGTATATAATCATTTCAATAAAAATATTCTAAGTGGTTGAGCACTTGGTAACCATACTTAACATTTAATCACGTCGCATATTCCCTTTAATATGAAATCTTACTACACCGTACCAAGGTGTAGTCGCAAAACGAAGTACTGTGCAACCGTTGAATACTGGTCGTCCAGTCCGGTTGGGGTTGTCAGGCCCGATAGATCTATCAACAGGATTCGCGTTTACAATACCGCTGTAAATATTAGTTACCAAGCTACAGGGAAGTATGCCAGTGGTACAACTCAACGTAGAATATATTTTTCAGTTACTTGTGTCCATAACGTAAATCATTTATAAAACAGCGCATGTATTCTCATCCCAAAAATATTTAAAGTTCAAAAAGGGACTATATACTCACTGTTGTCTCGAAGATATATATATTTTTGACTTGGTCTTCCGGTTGATATCACGAACCTATCCATATATAATATATCAATATATTTTCATTTTAAACAAACGTCTCGTATATATATTTATAATACTTTTAATACTTTGAATAATTCCTTAGTCCGTAGTTAGCGTTTCGATGTTAGTAATTCAATTTTAATGGTTCATTTTTAGATGTTTAATATACCCGCAATAAATAAACCCCCAACGAAATAAATAAAACTCCCATAAAACCCCATCGTATATGTGTTGGTCGAGATTAATCTTGACCCACGGTACCGGTGTTGTCAAATGACGTATTGCGTACATAAAGTACCGGTGTTGTCAAATGACGTGTTGCGTACAAACATGGGATCTTATGATTAATCTTCTCGTGTTGCTTACGGGTGATCCTGAACCATATGAAATTGAATTATGAGTACATATATATAAAATATCATGTTATCTTAGAAATATGTGATTTATATAATTTTTTTCCAATTGATCCCGTAGTTGAAATGATCTAGGATAACCAATTTTGTTTCAGTCATAGTTTCTTCGTTACAAATCCGTTTTCGTTGATTCAAATTGCCATCTTCTTGGATCGAGTTCTTCTTTAAGTCTATGAACTGTAAATACCTTGGTTTGTATTCAAAATCATACGGCATAGGTGAGACTTTAGTGAAACATATGAAGTTAAACATTTTTGCTACAACAAAATCATTTAATGACCATTTTTCTAAAAAATACTTATACTTTGAAAAACCAAGTTTTACCTTGTTAAATTAGCATATACATAAGTTATATTACAGGTCTTGAAGTATTTTAAAAGTTAAGTTAGAAGGATCTATTTAGTTTGCAAACAAGTTTGAAAACATTCAAACTATGTTCTTGTTGTTAAACTTTTGTACCACAAAATAAGATAGCTATATATATATGAATCGAATAAGGTTATGAACATAGATACTACCTCAAGTTCCTTGGACAAGGTTGCTGTAAAAGAGGAGTAAGAAGCTAGAATCAAAAGGGTGATGGAAGTGGATGAAAGATTGGAAGTAAGTTTGTGTTCTTGGAAGGATTTCTTGAAGTGTTTTTGTATGGTTTTCTTATGGTGTTTAAGTAAGATTTTTGAAGCTAGATCTTCATGGAACTTTGCTGAATGTTTATGGAGTTTAATGTTCTTGAGAGTGTGGGTGTTTTTAGCTAGAGAATGGAAGTAAAAATGAAACAAAATGAGGATACATATATACTCCTAAAAAAATGTTTATGTAGTAGACATGGACAAATTTTTAGTTTGTATTTTTGTAATTAGTCTTACAATCATTCAAAAGTAATTACCTTATACATAAGGCATGAACAAGGGCTGGTTAGGTGGTGATTTGATGTGTATATACCAATAGTAAATACGTATAGAAGCTAGGTATGATACGAGTACAAATACTCTAGATATACGTATAGAAATTTTGTGAAAAATGGAATGAGGATTCAAATATAGCTATCTTTTGTGAATACACTTATATGATTTTATGTATTTAAGTCTTTAAAAGTGATTAAATACATTACTTATACGATATATGTATAAACATTATAAGTCTTAAGTATTTATGTCAAATAACGTTACGTATAGTTATCGTTTTGAAAACTTAAGTTAGTAGTTTCAAAATATACTTATAACTTATTGTTATTAATACAAAATGAGATATTAAAACATTCATTAATCATGTTAAATATGTATATATACATATATATACACAAACGTATAATTATCATATATTGTATAGTTCGTGATATCATCGGTCAAACTAGACGGTCAAACGTTGTGTAAAACTCTTTTCGGAAACATAAATCTCAACAATTTGGATTGCTTATCATGTTGGTAAGGTTTAATTTATGTAAATATTAATCTTATAAGTATAGCATGATCGAAAAAGTGCGGGTCAACTTTAGGGTTTTTGCTTATCGTGTCGGAACCATATAGAGATTAGAGTTTAAATTTGGTCGGAAATTTCCGGGTCGTTACATCTCACTATTCCGTTAGACGAAATCCAAATCAATGAAAAACTTCAATTCATTGAAGAACCCATCGAAATAATGGATCGTGAGGTTAAGAGACTTAAGCAAAACAAGATACCGATTGTTAAGGTTCGATGGAATGCTCGTAGAGGACCCGAGTTCACCTGGGAGCGTGAAGATCAGATGAAGAAGAAATACCCACATCTATTTCCAGAAGATTCGTCAACACCTTCAACAGCTTAAAATTTCAGGACGAAATTTATTTAACGGGTAGGTACTGTAGTGACCCGAACTTTTCCATGTTTATATATATTAATTGAGATTGATATTTACATGACTAAATGTTTCCAACATGTTAAGCAATCAAACTTGTTAAGACTTGATTAAATGAAATAAGTTTCATATAGACAATTGATCACCCAAGTTGACCGGCGATTCACGAACGTTACAAAATTGTAAAAACTACATGTTGTGGTATATATAGACATATATATATATATATATGGTTGACATGAGATTGTGATGAGTAAATATCTCACTAAGTATATTAACAATGTGTGATATACATAAGAAATGAGATTACTAAGTTAAGAAACTCGAAATGATATATATAACGATTATCGTTATGATAACGTCTACTAAATATATATGTATCATATTAAGATATTGATACACTATATTTAACATGATAAAATGATATTTAAATATATCATTAAGTGTGTTAACAAAGAACTACATATGTAAAAACAAGACTACTAACTCAAGAATTACGAAACGAGACTTATATGTAACGATTATCGTTGTAACGATATTTTAATGTATATATCATATTAAGAGATACTCATACATCATAATATCATGATAATATAATAATTTAACATCTAATTTGATATAATAAACATTGTTTTAACAACATTAATCGAGATTGTTAACTTAAAGGTTTCAAAACAACACTTACATGTAACGACTAACGAAGACTTAACGACTCCATTAGAATGTATATACATGTTGTGTTTTGATATGTATTCTTACACTTTTGAAAGACTTCAAGACACATATCAAAGTACTTCTACTTAACAAAAATGCTTACAATTACATCCTCGTTCAGTTTCATCAACAATTCTACTCGTATGCACCCGTATTCGTACTCGTACAATACACAGCTTTTAGATGTATGTACTATTGGTATATACACTCCAATGATCAGCTATTAGCAGCCCATGTGAGTCACCTAACACATGTGGGAACCATCATTTGACAACTAGCATGAAATATCTCATAAAATTACAAAAATATTAGTAATCATTCATGACTTATTTACATGAAAATAAAATTACATATCCTTTATATCTAATCCATATACCAACGACCAAAAACACCTACAAACACTTTCATTCTTCAATTTTCTTCATCTAATTAATCTCTCTCAAGTTCCATCTTCAAGTTCTAAGTGTTCTTCATAAATTCCATAAGTATAGTTTCATAAAAATTAAGAATACTTCCAAGTTTGCAAGTCTACTTCCAAGCTTTCTAATCCATTCCAAGTAATCATCTAAGATCAAGGAACCTTTGTTATTTACAGTAGGTTATCTTTCTAATTCAATTTAATATTCATATTCAAACTTTGATTCAATTTCTACAACTATAACAATCTAATTTCGAGTGAAAATCTTACTTGAACTGTTTTCATGTCATGATTCTGCTTCAAGAACTTTCAAGCCATCCAAGGATCCTTTGAAGCTAGATCCATTTTTCTCATTTCCAGTAGTTTTATCCAGAAAACTTGAGGTAGTAATGATGTTCATAACATCATTCGATTCATACATATAAAGCTATCTTATTCGAAGGTTTAAACTTGTAATCACTAGAACATAGTTTAGTTAATTCTAAACTTGTTCGCAAACAAAAGTTAATCCTTCTAACTTGACTTTTAAAATTAACTAAACACATGTTCTATATCTATATGATATTCTAACTTAATGATTTAAAACCTGGAAACACGATGAACACCATAAAATCGGATATACGCCTTCGTAGTGAAACCGGGGACTGTTTTGGTTTGGATAATTAAAAACTATGATAAACTTTGATTTAAAAGTTGTTCTTCTGAAAAAATGATTTTTCATATGAACATGAAACTATATCCAAAAATTTTGGTTAAACTCAAAGTGAAAGTATGTTTTTCAAAATGGTCATCAAGATGTCGTTCTTTCGACGGAAATGACTACCTCTTTAGTAATTGACATGTAACTTAAATTTCCGACTATAAACCTATACTTTTTCTGTTTGGATTCTTAAATTAGAGTTCAATATGAAACCATAGCAATTTGATTCACTCAAAACGGATTTAAAATGAAGAAGTTATGGGTAAAACAAGATTGGATATTTTTGATCTTTTTAGCTACGGGAAATGTTTAACAAATCTATACAAATCATATCCTAGCTAACTTATATTGTATTATACATGTATTCTAATATATTATGTAATCTTGGGATACCATAGACACGTATGCAAATGTTTTGACATATCATATCGACCCATGTATATATATTATTTGGAACAACCATAGACACTCTATATGCAGTAATGTTGGAGTTAGCTATATAGGGTTGAGGTTGATTCCAAAAATATATATACTTTGAGTTGTGATTTAGCCTAAGACGTGTATACAATGGGTCGTGGATTGATTCAAGATAATATATATCGATTTATTTCTGTACATCTAACTGTGGACAACTAGTTGTAGGTTACTAACGAGGACAGCTGACTTAATACACTCAAATCTTTAAAATATAATAAAAATGGTTGTAATTATATTTTGATCATACTTTGATATATATGTACATATTTGTATGTGAATCGATCCGTGGCCAAGTCTTATTTCTGAGGAAGGAAATATCTGTGAAAGTGAGTTATAGTCCCACTTTTAAAATCTGATATTTTTGGGATGAGAATACATGCAGGTTTTATAAATAATTTACAAAATAGACACAAGTACGTGAAACTACATTCTATGGTTGAATTATCGAAATCGAATATGCCCCTTTTTATTAAGTCTGGTAATCTAAGAATTAGGGAACAGACACCCTAATTGACGCGAATCCTAAAGATAGATCTATTGGGCCTAACAAACCCCATCCAAAGTACCGGATGCTTTAGTACTTCGAAATTTATATCATATCTGAAGGGTGTCCCGGAATGATGGGGATATTCTTATATATGCATCTTGTTAATGTCGGTTACCAGGTGTTCACCATATGAATGATTTTTATCTCTATGTATGGGATGTGTATTGAAATATGAAATCTTGTGGTCTATTGTTACGATTTGATATATATATAGGTTAAACCTATAACTCACCAACATTTTTGTTGACGTTTAAAGCATGTTTATTCTCAGGTGAATACTAAGAGCTTCCGCTATTGCATACTAAAATAAGGACACGATTTGGAGTCCATGTTTGTATGATATTGTGTAAAAACTGCATTCAAGAAACATATGTCGATGTAATATATTTCTATTGTAAACCATTATGTAATGGTCATGTGTAAACAGTATATTTTAGATTATCATTATTTGATAATCTACGTAATGTTTTTAAAACCTTTATTGATAAAATAAAGGTTATGGTTGTTTTAAAAATGAATGCAGTCTTTGAAAAACATCTCATATAGAGGTCAAAACCTCGCAACGAAATCAATTAATATGGAACGTTTATAATCAATATGAACGGGACATTTCATCATGTAGAAAGTTTTGTCTCAAACGTTCTTAAATTCAAAAATCAAGGTTTGAGTTATATGTGTTCATTGCGTAAATGTTTTCTGTGATTAAAATCTTTTTCTTGACTGTTAAATTCAACCGTCGATACAAGTTGATTCTGTTTCAAATGAAAATTCTAAAACCAAATGTTATTTAGTTGTATTGATTGTTAAACTCGTTGGTCAATCAAGTTATGAAGAAGAAGAAATAAGGACCACGGGTTATATATAGTTGGGATATGATTTATAACAGAAAACGAGGCAGACCAATGGTTTATGTGGTTGATAAGTTAGCGAGGGATCTCGGGTTCGATCCTGACTGGTGTCATTTTTTTAGTCCGATTTCCTTTGAGGTAGAAATTTCTTTTATTATTATTATTATTATTATTATTATTATTATTATTATTATTATTATTATTATTATTATTATTATTATTATTATTATTATTATTATTATAATTATTATTGTTATTATTAATTATTATTGTTATATGATTAATAATATCACCATTACTAAGTATTATCATTTAGCATTATTATTATTGTTATTATTAATATTAATATAAGTATTATTATTATTATTATGTTAATAATATTAAAATGATTATTAATATCCTTAATATAATTTATATTATTATCATTATCATTACTAATATAAGTATGTATCATTATTATTATGAGTATTGTTATTATTAAAAATTATTATCAATATTATCAATTTTACTAAGATTATCATTTTGTTATCTTTAAAACTATCAGTATTATTATTATTGTTAGTGTTATCATTAAAGTTAATATTTATAGCACCAATATGATTAAAACCATTGTTTTAAGTATTATTGTTATTATCAAAGTTAGCATTTTTCTAAAAACTATCATTTTTATTATCATTCTTATCATTATTAGTATTATTACAAATAGATATTTTTATATAAAAATACATTACAATAATATTAATATTACATATCACTATATTGTTAATGTTAAAATGATATTAACTAAGCTATATATAAAATATATCAATTAATATAAAGATATATTTTATCATATATAAACCTTAATATAAATTATTATTATGAATATGTATAATGAATGATAAATATTAGTTATATAAAATATATAAATTAAATATATTAAATTTATCTATATCTATATAACATATAAAATAACAAGTATACTATTAATAATAATATATATAAACTTGTTCGATTACGATTATATATTTTAATATATATACTTGATATAGGTTCGTGAATCCGAGGCCAACCCTGCATTGTTCAGTTTCGTCGTATGCATATTTTTACTACAAAATATCGTATAGTGAGTTTCATTTGCTCCCTTTTTAAATGCTTTTGCAATATATATTTTTGGGCTGAGAATACATGCACTGTTTTTTATAAATGTTTGACGAAATAGACACAAGTACTTAAAAACATTCTACGATTAAGTTACGAATACACCGGATATCACCCCTTTATAGTCTGGTAATCTAAGAATTAGGGAACAGGCCCCCTAATTGACGCGAATCCTAAAGATAGATCTATGGGCCTTGACAAGCCCCAGTCAGAGAATTTGAACTGATTTAGTACTTCGATTTTAGTATACAACCACCAGCTTTAAAAGATATGGACCTGTTTGTGAGGTGTACACAACCGTCATATTTAAAAGAGTGGCATGTTTGTATGATGTTTCCATACAGTTTGCGAAATGCCTGTATGCGGGGGATATTCTAGATGCATTTTGTTAATGTCGATTACCAGGTGTTAATTTCGTAAGAATGATTTTTACAGCAGTGAGCAGACCTGCACAAATTGTTTTCGAAAAATGAGTATCTTGCGGTCTATTATATTATTGGAAATGATTGATTATGATAAACTAATGAACTCACCAACCTTTTGGTTGACACTTGAAAGCATGTTTATTCTCAGGTATTAAAGAAATATTCCGCTGTGCATTTGCTCATTTTAAAGATATTACTTGGAGTCATTCATGACATATTTCAAAAGACGTTGTAATCGAGTCGTTGAGTTCATCAAGATTATTATTAAGTCAATTATAGTTGGATATATTATGAAATGGTATGCATGCCGTCAACTTTCGATGTAATGAAAGTTTGTCTTTTAAAAATGAATGCAATGTTTGTAAAATGTATCATATAGAGGTCAAATACCTCGCAATTAAATCAATTATTATGTAACGTTTATAATCGATATGAACGGGGCATTTCAAAAGTGACATAACACTCCATTAGTGGTAAACCCAACATTCTTAGAGAAGTGTCTTGATTGATATTTTAGAAAATCTCATATTGGTCAAGACTTAGTTAGTCACTTTAATGCATTTGGTTCAATTCTAAAGACTAGTCAATATGTCATTAACTTCCTAGTTTCAATTAATCACAAGTCATGTTTATTTTAAGCTTAGGTAGATTAATTAAATGATGTCTTTCTAAGATAATCATTAAGTATGTAGAGACATCAAAATTAAGTCATACTTGAACAAACAATCACAATTTGTTACTTAGACAAGACTAAGTAAACAATTGATCATAATTTCATTGTGAACCAATTTACACTTAATTTGTTGGAGTAGACTAGTTACTTGAATCCTAACTAGTAAGCACATAGCAAGCATGTTAATCAAGTTGACAAATTTATGAGTATTAAACATATTAGCAAGTAGCAAGAAATACTCACACATAGCAAGAGATAGTTACTCTAAGATCAATCATATAGATATTTGCACAACTTGTAGTTTAAGTTTTTAGCAAGCTTACTTGCAATATAACATATTGCATGATTAATGTGTAAGCACACATTAATGTCCAACACATGCACAAGGGAAGAGCAATCTCTAGTTGGGACTTGGTGAGCATCCTAAATATATCTAAGTATATTTTAGGATTACAAGTCTTTACTAGTTACACTTGAAAGCATTGTTCTTCATTTAGCCTTAATTAATCACTAAGTCATCTTTAATAGTAATTATTGTTCTAGTGACTTTGGCTTAAGTGTGTTGGTACTTGATGATCATACTATAGATGTCTAGATAAGATTTTAAGATCACAAGTTGTTGTTTAACACTTACGTGTTATGCCTAATCTTGGTTGATTTGTCATTAAGATGTCATTAGGCATAATTAACCACGATTAGTGTTTTTATGATCAAAACTCAATTGATTATGGAGAAGGCATGTATTCTAAGCGTGTTGAGAAAGGTTTCATGAATTATAGATGTCGGGAACTAGTCAAACTTTATTTGGTCAAAATTGGTAACAGAGAAAACTGCGGTCGCACTGCGGTTGACCGTGGTGGCAACCGTGCAACTTGTTTTCACCAAACTACGTTGCAATTCAGTTTGGGGTTCTGCGACTGGCTATGCGGTCGACCGTACCTTTGACCGTGTATTTTGCTGATCTTTAATTATATTCTTTAAGCTATGTTTGACTTGGTCATTTGCAAGATAAAGTGTGGATTAGTGACCTTGCGTGTTTTATGTTAAGATGTCGGTCATCACTTATGCATATGTATATGTCATCATCAAAACATATTCTTTGGTTAATCATCATACTTAACTTTGTCGTTTAGTTCATTAACCAATATTCAACCAACACATTTAATATGTATGAATGATAACATGATCTTTGTATTGCTATAAGGTTAGGAAATCACAATTGTATGATTAGCCTACCTAAATGCATTAAGTGTAACTTGGTTAAAAACATTTGGATGTTCATAACCAAATGGTCTTTTATGCTTATTAACACACACATTGAAATATCACAAGAAACATGTTTAAGTCTAGAAACATGTTTAAGTCTAGCAACACGGACAAATTTCTGTATCAGAAGTTGCACGGTCGAACCACGGCAGACCGCACACTCAAACGCAGAGTCTATTCCCTCTACGGCTGGACCCACGGTCGACTGCAGATTGACCGCACAGGCTTTGATGGCTTTTAAATCTCAAATTAAACCCTCATTTTTCATTTCCCTCGAAATCTATTACACTCATTCTCTCTCATGACTCAAGGCTTCAAACCGCACACCGAAGAATTCACGATCACTCAATCTTAATCTTTACTCTCGGTAAGATTAATCTATGAACTCCTTTCATTCAATTATGTTTGTATGATGTAATCTTCAGACATCATTTGAAGAAACCCTAAAGAAAATTCTAAACTTTAAATTGATGCAAATAATCAAATGTGTTTTTGAAACATTCACAACATTGAAATTACGATTAGTAATGCATCAATTAAAGTTATGAATTATAGGGTTCATCATACAACTAGATTAGGTTTTCATAAAATCACTATTCATATGTTGCAAGTCCATTATAAAAGAGAGTGATAATGTAGAAAATGTTAACATTGTATTAATGATAATCAAGTTTGCAAAACATGAACACATGTGAACATTATAAAAATGATTATTAATCTAAGTGCAAACACATTATCATCAAAAGAGGGTGAGAATGTGAAGAAAGTTAACATCAAAACATTATGTACTAATGATAACCGAGTTTGCAAATCCTTAACACATATGAAAATTATGAAAATAAGTGTTCATATAATTGCAAACACATTGTCACTAAAAGGGTGAGAATGTGAAGAAAGTTAACGTCAAAACACTCATGTAGTAATGTTAACTAAGTTTGCATAACATTGATTACACAATTAAATCATTTATACGTATACTTTAAAATTGAGTTAAAGTGTTATTGTATAGGAAATGACAATGACCGAGGATGTTGTATCAAGGGGAAAGAAAGCTTACAATCCTCAGAAAACTCAAAGTTTTAGGATCAACTACAACAAGCAATTCCTCAGTGATAGGAAGATAGCTGAAGGAAGAAGGGTTGCATATGCTCAAATGCCTAATCTTATGCATGCCTTCACCACACTCAAGCGCGAAGCATTTCTCACCATTGATGGTCCAATCTACCCAACTCTTATTCGAGAATTCTATGTGAATTTCACCTTCGAGAATGGCCGAGTCTCTTTTATCCTTCATGACAAACCATACTCCCCCACCCTCGAGGATTTTGGTGAAATACTGAAAGTTCCCTACTAAGGTCGTGAATTCTACAGCAGACATCATGACATAATCAATCTTCCAAGCTTCCTCTCTGATGCAAATGATGCGATTGATATGTTATATCACCTTGAAGCCTCTCGTAAAGAAATCTTTGAAAAATGAGTACTAGAAAGGTACATGCTTCCTAAGTACGACCTATGAAGTCGAGTGATCAGTTTCAACATCTATTATAAAGCTGGAAATCATTCCAACATTCATGCCACTCAACTTACATTAATCTGGTGTTTGGAAAACAAAGAACCTGTCAACATTGCTTTTCTCATGGCCTCAAGAATGAGTAATCTCATCATCGAAACAACTCGAGAACTACCAAATGGGATGCATCTTAACAAACTGTTCGAGCATTTTGAAATTACTCATCCTGATTGTCACCAGCCCACTCTTGATGTTATTAAGGGGAAAGCAAAAGGAACCCCGAAAGCAACATCTTTCAAAAGGAGGAGAAATGAAGACACGGGGCCAAGTGAATCAAGTAAAAGGGCCATTGAAATCTCAGATAGTGATGAGGAAGAAGCAACAAACTCCATCCATACTTTGGATATCAATGGAAAGTTTGATCAAATTTACAAAAATCAGATCAAGAAAACCCAGTCCAAAATGAAGAAGTTATTGAAAGGAGTGCTGAGATCACTATCATGCGGGTCAAGTGGAAATGTTGACGTAGAAGAGGAGAGTGATTGAAGATAAGTGTTGGTTTATGTCACAAACATGTTTTAATTTGTTGGTAATTTGTGTTGACATGATTTGAATATTGTTTTATCAAAATACAAGTTGCCATGCATGTAAGATATAACGTTTACTTGACGAATCAACAGGATAGTTTGATGATGACAGACCGAACACGGTCGACTCACGGTTGACCGTGGAGTCAACCGTAGACGTTCTGACAAAAGTGAGCTGTTCTCACTAAATATGGAACAACTACAAATTAATATTATTTCTCTGCATCCAATGTCTAAATACAATCATAATCAACTACGTTTGGAAATTCTCGAACCCATCAATTACCCAAAAATGATGTAAAGACATTCAAATAACTATCTTCTAAACTCTGTTTAAAGAAAGGTGATCAAGGAACATTTTTTATGGACAACAGTTAGTTGGGGATCACCCAGGGGGACTTAACCACCCACGGGATCATCTCTCACAGTTGCTATACCCGCCCCCAACTGTGTGGCCAGAAGGAAATCCGCACCAATCTCATACGGGGCATGGACGGTAAAACCCCCATCCCCCTTACCCTCTCAACGCGATGTGGGAAAGGTGTCATGGGTGAAACTTCATGGCAGGGATAACATTGTGTGGTTAATATGTAGCCAGCGAGGGTCGAACTCCTAACCTCCCCTAAAATATTAATTATGTTTACCTGCAAGTATTCTTGAGCCAGCTACTGGAACTACTGGAACTATGTTATGCCTATTGCAGCTTTAGTTTTAACAAGGTTTGTTTGATTCGTAAAAGAGGACAAAAAATACTATTGAATAATAGGGTTTACAAGGATTATACACACCTAAAAAATGTTTTCTGCTCCAGTCTTCACAAAATTGGGCGGATAGCTTTATAAACTATAAACTCATCTACTATCACCTCAACCCCTCTCCTTTCCATTCCTTTCTTTTATGAAACAAAAACTCAAAAATGGTTGATCAGTGGTCTATTCCCCACTCTCCTTTCATTTACAAATAAAACTCGAAAATACAGATATTCTCACTTTCCCTCGGACCACCATTCCATTTCAGAATTGAAAATCCCCCAATTTTTGTACACCCAAACAGACCACCCCCGTCACCGGCGATGAAAGGAAGTTGCGATGAATCACCGGCCCTACCGCCATCAGCATCTCCTTCATCTCTTAATTTCTCTACATCCACCTCTGGTCCGGCGAGAGCTATCCGTTTTGTTTACTGTGACGAAAAAGGAAAGTTGCAGATGATCCCGAAGCTGTTTCTGTTCTTCAACTTAAAATAACCTGTAGATGTTGTTTCGGTCTGCGTTCGTGCTCGTCAGGGCAAGAGTTTTATACTGAATCGGGTAGTTTTTGTGCTTTAATTGTGTACGGAAGGGTTAGGGTTTATCAAATTTATATTTTACGGTGCACGTGAGAGTTAATTAGATACGTGTTATGGTAATTGTATACAGAAGGGCTAGGGCTATAGTTGTGATCAAATCTTATGAAGCTGCTTAGTTTACGTACAATGCTATATAGAATATCATTTATCTAAAGATTCGTGCACACTTTAAATAGTCATTTTGAAGATAGAAAAGGATTAAGTCTTGTTAATCTTGCATTTTTTATTTTTTATTTTTAGTAACTGCGGAGCTAGGGTTTTATGTGTGATCATTGCTAATCATCTTGTTTAGTTTGAGGACAATGTATGTTTCGGTGGATTAGATATATGATTGTCTATATATTAATGTTTGCTTGTTTTATTGTTTTAGCCTCTCGGAAAGAGTAGTGGATTTCAAGTGGCATCAACTCATCGTCCATGTACAAAAGGGCTTCGGATGTGGAGTCCCCTTTAAGGAGAACTGCTCTTGATGGAATTGAATACAATCTTTTACTAATAGAAAGTGAAGGAAGTGATGCTCATGATCAAACGGTGGGCTCTTACTCTTACCTCTTACCTCTTACCTCTTACTCTTAACTTTGCCATTTTGCAGGGAACATATAGCACAAAGATCTTATCTTTAGCTGTTCCCTTATCAAGCGTGTTGTTTATATACAACAAGTTCGGCTTTTGTTTTATTATTTTGACGATCCGTTTCTTGCCCAACATTTACTAAATTTCTTCGTTTATCTTATAACTCTCGTATAATAAGATGGGAGGTATAGATGAGGCTGCACTTGATCAGCTCTCTCTTGTAACCGAAATGACAGCTTATAGGGAAAACCACAGCTTCTTCTGAGCTTGGACAGTTGTCTCCCTCCGATCTTTGTCTGGCTTTTACGGGTAAATTTATGTTGTTACACTTTTTTACTGATCAGTTGAAATAAATTGATGTTGAACGAGTCATTGAGTTGTTGATATCAGTCATGTAACGTTATCAATCATTTGCTACTATTATTTCTTACCCCGATGTTTATAAATTGTAGGACTTTTATCCGGATTTGGTGGAGGATACCAGAAAAATAACTCCTCGTGACTACCTAGAGCTTGCTTTGAGGCCAGTACAAGGTGGCGGAAGAGACATTTCGGCCAAAAATGAGGTTATTTCTTTAGCTAGATTCCATGGACTGCCCTAGGGCTGCAAACGAGCCAAGTTGAACTCAACTCAGCCACCTTAGTTTAATCGTAAGATATATAGATAGATAGATTCGGTAGCTCAACAACGGCCTTTCAGCACTCATGCTTGAGCTCTAAAAACTTGATGAAATCTTAATTCGTTTGCATTCATATCCATCTATATACATTATATAAAGCGTGTGACAATAATCGTACGTGTCTTCTGGTTAAATCATGTCACATGTCAACTCCTCCTTTATTCCTATCACGTGTCAGTCAATCCGTTATTTTCATCTATCTATTAATCAAATTATTAGATTTTCTAATTTAATTTAATATACAGATTTCATTACCTAAAATATTATATTATATTATCATATAATATTATATTAATATTAATAGTAATATTAAAATATTAGTATTATAATATAATATTTGTAAAATATTAGATAAACGTACGAGCTCAATAATCCTGTGTGTCAACTTCTTGTTAAATCTTGTCACGTGTCAACTTCTTGTTAAATCTTGTCACGTGTCAACTCCTCCTTTATTCCTGTCACGTTTCAGTCAATCAGTTATTGACTTATTTCCATCTATTAATCAAATTATTAGATTTTCTAATTTAATTTAATATACAGATTTCATTACTTAAAATATTATACTCTTTCCGTCCCAAATATATTGTTCATTATTTCATTTTGGATATCCCAAATTAATTGTCCAAAATTTTTTTTAACTAATCAAAAGAGGTTATTCTGGAGAGAGAAGATATATTATTGGTGAAGAATGAAGTACGTGAGATTTCCTAAAATCGCGTTTTTGATCTGGGAACAATAGATTTGGGACGGAAGGAGTATTATATTATCATATAATATTACATTAATAGTAATATTAAAATATTACTATTACAATATAATATTTGTAGAATATTAGATAAACGTACGAGCTCATATTATCAATTGAAGTTAAAATGGTTATCAGATAATCCTTATAGATATTTAGATGTATGTCTTCTCTGCTTCGTTTAAAATTTTGATATAATGGAATTAGTTTTTACTAAAAATATATACAATTAGAGATGTACATAATATATTATTCTTAACGATCAATTTTAAAAACAACTTTTTAGGGGCTCATGTTTGGTGTTTTATCGATTTGTCAATTGAAGTTACAATATTTCAAGGGACGGACTCATAATCTATGCGTTAGTATTCAATACTAATGTTTTCGATACAAATGTTATCACTAATCAAGGATTTTTTATTGTAATTATATTATACATTTGATAAGTATCAATATTAACGTTATTGACTATTAATTTATACAAATGTCGTGCAACGCATAGGCTCATAAAACTTGTATACATATATAATAGCACCTACATACCACGCATGGTTTAGAAAGCTTGAAAGTATTCGAGTCAAGTTACTTTTTAGTTACTGGTTTTCGATTATAGATGTTCTTTCTTTTATTCTTTTAGATAATATTTTTTATTCTTAAACATTTTATGACTGACATTTGATAGGTACGAGACTCCATTCGAGGGACTGCTTCACTATTGTGCAACCAAAATGAGCTTCAGCGGCTTGACCGAATATCTGTCAGTAACATCTTCCTTGACCATGAAAGTTATCGATATACATGTATATGATATACGGCACTTTATTGAATAACCCGATTCTGTCATTTGTCCACGACTTGGTATATTTATTACTATGTAAAGCAGGAATGATGTAATATATACCTCGGGAATCACCAACTGTTCGCGATTGTTGCACTCCACCATAACCGTTCCTTTACCAGCTATTCAAATATGTGAATCGTCTCTTAATCGAACCTGCCCATTTACTTGTTCATCAACCTCAGAAAAAAAAAAATCTTTCTTTCCAATCATGTTGTTACTCGCGCCATTATCAAGATACCAAAGGTTTTCTTTTGACTTGGCTTATTCTTTGGTCCATCAAACTTTTAATGGGCCTGTCAGTCCACAAGACTGAATTAAGCCCAACAAAGCCCAGTACTTTTGATTTTAATACAATAAGACTTTCTTTTATATTTCATTAATTAACTAATTAATGTTTTTATACAATATATATTTTAAAAAAAAATTCAGGCAGCGGAGTCAAGGATGAAAAAAGTCTCGATTTAGAAATATGTTCGTTGAAAAATGACAGTAAGTAGTTGGTTGAAAAGTTAGAGATTGCAAACATGACTGCTCAATCATATGAAGAAGAAGCAAGGCTTGTGGAGGAATTCGAATCTGACAGGTTTGAAGAAATCCAAAAAAGAAGTAAAAATGCTGAAAAGGAATCTAAACGAGCAACTGAGTTAGCTGATATTGCCCGAACTGAAGTCATAACTGCCCTAAGGAGAAAAACGAGATTCAACGGGTAGCAAACAAAATGTTGATCAAAATCTCAAAACTCGAGAGACATATCGATGGCCTGAACAGACAAATACACTACTTGACTGACAAAAACAACACTGTTTTCAGTGTTGAGTCATCATCATCATATGAAGAAGAGCCTCAAGTCATTTTTAAAAGACCAATCAAATAACATAAATGCAACGTCTGTAATAAAAAAAATTAAAGCAGTCAAGCTCTGGGTGGGCACAAGTCTAGGACGCAATGTGGACAAGTGAAAAATTAGTGGTGACATTAATTTGAGATTTCAGACTATGGTTGTTAGCATTTGAAATATCTGTCAATTTTATTAGGCAAAAAAACCTATGCAAGCAGTGGAATAATCATCATAGACATTTTTAGCAAGCAGTGGAATAATCATCATAGACATTTTTAGCAAGCAGCAGATGGTGTAGTAGTGAAATCGAAACCGGCACTACCAATTGGCTTGGCTGGCTGAGAAGATAGATCCAGATTGTTTTTACATTTTCTTTGCCTAATAAAGTTGACAGATATTTCAAATGATAACAGTCATAGTCTGAAATCCCAAATCAATGCCACCGCTAATTTTTCACTTGTCCACATTGAGTCCTAGACTTATGCCCACCCAGAACTTCACCGCTTTCAAAAATTTTATTACAGACGTTGCATTTATGTTGTTTGATTGGTCTATTAACATTGACTTGAGGCTCTTCTTCATATGATGATGACTCAACACTGAAAGCAATGTTGTTTTTGTCAGTCAAGTAGTGTATTTGTCTGTTCAGACCCTCGATATGTCTCGAGTTTTGAGATTTTGATCAACATTTCGCTTGTTACCCGTTGAATCTCGTTTTTCTACTTTACGGCAGTTACGGCTTCGGTTCGGGCAATATCACATAACTCAGTTGCTCGTTTAGTTTCCTTTTCAGCATTTTTACATCTTTCTTGTATTTCTTCAAACCTATCGGATTCGAATTGATCCACAAGTTTTGCTTCTTCTTCATATGGTTGAGCACTTCTGTTTGCAATCTCTAACTTTTCAACCAACTCCTATTGTCATTTTTCAACGAACATATTTCTAAATCGAGACTTTTCATCTTCGACTCCACTGCCTGAAATTTTTAAAAAATATATATTGTATAAAAATATTAATAATTAATTAATGAAATATAAAAGAAAGTCTTATTGTACTAAAATCAAAAGTACTTGGCTTTGTTGGGCTTAATTCAGTCTTGTGGACTGACAGACCCATTAAAAGCTTGTTGGACCAGAGAATAAGCCAAGTCAAAAGAAAACCGTTGGTATCTTGATAATAGCGCGAGTAACAACATGACAGGAAAAAAAAGAGATTTTTTTTCTGAGGTTGATGAACAAGTAAATGGGCAGGTTCGATTCGGAGACGATTCACATATTTGAATAGCTGGGGTAAAGGAACGATTGTGGTGAAGTGCAACAATCGCGAATAGTTGGTGATTCCCGAGGCATATATTACATCATCCATGCTTTACATAGTAATAAATATACCAAGTCTTGGACAAATGACAAAATCGGGTTAGTATTGCTCTCATGTGAGAAGACCAACTAATCAAGTGAGTGATCGAAGCGTTAAAATGGTGCATTTGGGTGTCAAACATCCTGGTACCAAGGCTTATCTCGCTTATTCAACCCACGCAAACAAGAACAAGGTATGTATCGCTCGAGATGTGGGGGTATTTAAAGAGTCGTTAAGGTGAAATGGGAAGGTGTAAAACTTTGAATAATGAAGAACCAAATTCGGAGTGGGGATTAATACTCGTATCAATATCAATGGCACGTGCACAAATGAGAGTGAAGCAAATAGCAACCTGAATTTAGCAAGATGTTGATCATAGTTTTCAGTCATCATCATCAAGTTGAAAAAGGATGCTTATGGTAATGTGGTAAAACCATAAAGCAAGTTCGATATGTGGTAATGTGCTATAATAAAAAAAAAAAAAATTCACCTTCAACTTCAAGCTCAGAGTATCTATTTTGCCGCAAATTCTGCCCGTAACGCATCCTCATGATGTTGCGTTTGTTTACTCGCAGGATCTTGCAGCAGCAGCAGCCTTCTCGGGTGCATTTTTTGCATCTCGAACAGCAATATCATGCTTCTGTTTCATAACCTCTTTTCTCTTATACTCCTGCCTGATTGTTGTGTGTATTAAATAATAATGATTGTTGTGAACACACACATACAACGAATATTAAAAATACCTCACAATCCTTTCTCGTAATAGTAGCACGAATACGATTTTGACGTAATTTTTTGCAAAGCAGAACCAGCCCCTACGGCGGTTGCATTAAAAGCAACCACTTTGCGTATGGTAGCCTACAACCATGCCAACAAGTGAATTCAGTGACCCCAATGAACTATACGTTTATAAAGGACCATAACATATACACCATTAACTACTTAACAAATTTCATATAGTTCACTAACTACATAATGTCCTTATAACAATTTTTATAATATAACCCCGCGAATTCGCGGGTTATAAACTAGTTATTATATTATTATAGCAGAATATATAAAATATGAGATTTAATACGAGACCAAATTTTATAACAGACAAACTGCTTAAAAAACTAACCTGCTGTGAAGAAGTAATTGTAGTAGGCACAGCACCATCATGCTTCAATTTCATAACTCTTTTCTCTTATACTCCTGCATGATTGTTGTGTGTATCAAATAATAATGATTGTTGTGAACACACAAAGACAACAAATATTAAAAATACCTCAATTTCCTTTCTCGTAATAGTAGTACGAATACGATTTTGACGTAACTTTTGCAAAGCAGAACCAGCCCCTTCGGCGGTTGCATTAAAAGCAGCCGCTTCTCGTATGGTAGCCTGCAACCAATTAAAAGAACCTATGTTGATGTACATGAGCAAAACTGTAGTGACCCGAACTTTTCCATGTTTATATATATTAATTGAGATTGATATTTACATGATTAAATGTTTCCAACATGTTAAGCAATCAAACTTGTTAAGACTTGATTAATTGAAATAGGTTTCATATAGACAATTGACCACCCAAGTTGACCGGTGATTCACGAACGTTAAAACTTGTAAAAACTATACGATGACATATATATGGTTATATATATATAGTTAACATGATTTTTTTATAAGTATGTATCTCATTAGGTATTTTAACAATGAGTTATATACATAAAAATGAGACTATTAATTTAAGAAACTCGAAAACGATATATATAACGATTATCGTTATAACAACGTCTTACTAGGTACATATGAATCATATTAAGATATTGATACACTTGGTTAATTATGTTAAATGATAAGTAAATATATTATTAAGTGTATTAACAATGAAATACATATGTAAAAAATAAGACTACTAACTTAATGATTTCGAAACGAGACATATATGTAACGATTATCGTTGTAACGGCATTTAACTGTATATATATCATACTAAGATATATTATATATCATAATATCATGATAATATAACAATTTAACATCTCATTTGTTATAATAAACAATGGGTTAACAACATTCAACAAGATCGTTAACCTAAAGGTTTCAAAACAACATTTACATGTAACGACTAACGATAACTTAACAACTCAGTTAAAATGTATATACATGTAGTGTATTTAGATGTATTAAAATACTTTTGGAAGACTTCAAGACATATATCAAAACACTCATACTTAACGAAAATGGTTACAGTTACTTTCCCATTCTTTTCTTTCATCAAGAATTCTAGTCGTATTCTTACCCGTATTATACACAGCTTCAAAACGTACTTACTATGGGTATATACCAATAGGAACTAGCATGGGATTTCACTCTTGATTATGTCATGTATGACTAATCAATTTTAACTTCTACCATGAGCTAGTCAACTAACTAGAACTCCTTTTAACCCCACTCACCACTCACCAATTACCACTCATCATTCACTCCATTTCACTTCCAATTCTCTTTCTAATTCTCTCTCAACACACACACACTATTATGAACGTATTTTTCCAGTAGTTAATCATCATCTTCATCAAAAATCACTTCAAGAATCAAGCTATAATCATCATAGGAAGAACACTTCAAGAACACTTCAAAAATCCCTTCAAGTTTACTAATTTACTTCCAAGCTTTCTAATCCATTCCAAGTAATCATCTAAGATCAAGAAACCTTTGTTATATACAGTAGGTTATCTTTCTTATTCAAGGTAATATTCATATTCAAACTTTAATTCAATTTCTATAACTATAAACTATCTTAATTCGAGTAAAAATCTTACTTGAACTTGTTTTTGTGTCATGATCCTACTTCAAGAACTTTCAAGCCATCCAAGATCCTTTGAAGCTAGATCATTTCTTGTCACTTCCAGTAGGTTTACCTACTAAACTTTAGGTAGTAATGATGTTCATAACATCATTCGATTCATATATATAAAACTATCTTATTCGAAGGTTTAAACTCGTAATCACTAGAACATAGTTTAGTTAATTCTAAACTTGTTCGCAAACAAAAGTTAATCCTTCTAACTTGACTTTTAAAATTAACTAAACACATGTTCTATATCTATATGATATGCTAACTTAATGATTTAAAACCTGGAAACACGAAAAACACCGTAAAACCGGATTTACGCCGTCGTAGTAACACCGCGGGCTGTTTTGGGTTAGTTAATTAAAAACTATGATAAACTTTGATTTAAAAGTTGTTATTCTGAGAAAATGATTTTATTATGAACATGAAACTATATCCAAAAATTATGGTTAAACTCAAAGTGGAAGTATGTTTTCTAAAATGGTCATCTAGACGTCGTTCTTTCGACTGAAATGACTACCTTTACAAAAACGACTTGTAACTTATTTTTCCGACTATAAACCTATACTTTTTCTGTTTAGATTCATAAAATAGAGTTCAATATGAAACCATAGCAATTTGATTCACTCAAAACGGATTTAAAATGAAGAAGTTATGGGTAAAACAAGATTGGATAATTTTTCTCATTTTAGCTACGTGAAAATTGGTAACAAATCTATTCCAACCATAACTTAATCAACTTGTATTGTATATTATGTAATCTTGAGATACCATAGACACGTATACAATGTTTCGACCTATCATGTCGACACATCTATATATATTTCGGAACAACCATAGACACTCTATATGTGAATGTTGGAGTTAGCTATACAGGGTTGAGGTTGATTCCAAAATATATATATAGTTTGAGTTGTGATCAATACTGAGATACGTATACACTGGGTCGTGGATTGATTCAAGATAATATTTATCGATTTATTTATGTACATCTAATTGTGGACAACTAGTTGTAGGTTACTAACGAGGACAGCTGACTTAATAAACTTAAAACATCAAAATATATTAAAAGTGTTGTAAATATATTTTGAACATACTTTAATATATATGTATATATTGTTATAGGTTCGTGAATCAACAGTGGCCAAGTCTTACTTCTCGACGAAGTAAAAAATCTGTGAAAGTGAGTTATAGTCCCACTTTTAAAATCTAATATTTTTGGGATGAGAATACATGCAGGTTTTATAAATGATTTACAAAATAGACACAAGTACGTGAAACTACATTCTATGGTTGAATTATCGAAATCGAATATGCCCCTTTTTATTAAGTCTGGTAATCTAAGAATTAGGGAACAGACACCCTAATTGACGCGAATCCTAAAGATAGATCTATTGGGCCTAACAAACCCCATCCAAAGTACCGGATGCTTTAGTACTTCGAAATTTATATCATATCCGAAGGGTGTCCCGGAATGATGGGGATATTCTTATATATATGCATCTTGTTAATGTCGGTTACCAGGTGTTCACGATATGAATGATTTTTATCTCTATGTATGGGATGTGTATTGAAATATGAAATCTTGTGGTCTATTGTTACGATTTGATATATATAGGTTAAACCTATAACTCACCAACATTTTTGTTGACATTTAAAGCATGTTTATTCTCAGGTGAATACTAAGAGCTTCCGCTGTTGCATACTAAAATAAGGACAAGATTTGGAGTCCATGTTTGTATGATATTGTGTAAAAACTGCATTCAAGAAATTGATTTCGATGTAACATATTTGTATTGTAAACCATTATGTAATGGTCGTGTGTAAACAGGATATTTTAGATTATCATTATTTGATAATCTACGTAAAGCTTTTTAAACCTTTATTTATGAAATAAAGGTTATGGTTTGTTTTAAAAATGAATGCAGTCTTTGAAAAACGTCTCATATAGAGGTCAAAACCTCGCAACGAAATCAATTAATATGGAACGTTTTTAATCAATAAGAACGGGACATTTCAGTTGGTATCAGAGCGTTGGTCTTAGAGAACCAGAATTTTGCATTAGTGTGTCTTATCGAGTTTGTTAGGATGCATTAGTGAGTCTGGACTTCGACCGTGTTTACTTGAAAAATGATTGCTTAACAAATTTTGTTGGAAACTATATATTTTTAACATGTGAATATTATGTGATATATTAATCTCTTAACGCGTTTGATATTATGTGATAGATGTCTACCTCTAGAACAAGTCCCATTGACTCACCTAATAATAATGAAGAGTGAAATGTAAATTGGAATGATTCGTGGACTGATTCACAAGTTCCCGAAGAGGAACCGGAAGAAGAGTCGGAACCGGAAGAAGAATCGGAACCGGATGAAGAAATAGAACCGGTGGGGGAAATAATAAAACGGTTAAGTAAAAGAAAATCCTCAACCAACCGACCAAGGTTAATTATGGTCAATGGTGTTTCCGCTAAGGAAGCAAAATATTGGGAGGATTACCAATTCTCCGATGAATCGGATTCTGACGAGAATTCCGATGATGTTATAGAAATTACCCCAACTGAATTTAAAAAGGCAAAAGAAAATAATAAGGGAAAGGGCATAAAAATAGAGAAATCTAATTCCAACCCCGATGAACTTTATATGTATCGTCAACCCCCGAAGTCCTTAAGTTGTAACAATGACCCGGGAACCTCTAAACCACCAGGTTTTTCTAAACAAATGTGAAAAACGACGGCTCGTATTAGGGGAACATCATATATCCCTAGAAACTTGGCAAAACGAACCAAAACCGAAGAAGAAGAAGAAACAAGCGAGTCGGAATAAGATAGTTGTATTCGTTTGGTGTAATATATGTAATATAGTGTGCTTATGCTTTATGATATATGTAAAAATTGCTTGTATTAATAAGTATTTTTTTTTTATGAATCTAACTCTTGTCTATTTTACAGTATAAAAACACAAAATGGATAGACAACCCAATATTTTAAGAGACCTACCCGGAGACATGATTGATGAAATCTTGTCTAGAGTCGGTCAGAATTCTTCGGCACAACTATTTAAGGCGAGATCAGTTTGTAAGACATTCGAAGAACGTTCCAAGAATGCCTTGGTTTATAAAAGGCTTTCGTTCGAAAGATGGGGGATATCACATTGGGAAATCCATAAGTTACGATGTGTTTACTTTGACGCATATATTGCGGGGAACCCAAATGCTATTTTACGCAATGGGTTAAGAAATTATTTTGACTCAATATATCCGAATATTGGACTTCGTGATTTAGAAAAAGCGGCTAACATGCAACATAAAGAAGCATGTTATGCTTACGGATTAGTAATGTTCGCTTCTCACCAAAGTGAGAACAAGAACATCGGGCTACAACTATTAAACAAAACGTTCCCACAAGTGACGGAGTCGGTAATTGGGGTAAGAAATGAGGTTTTTAGATTGTTACGGGACTGTTGGACATTACGTAACCCTTGTAACGACCCGACCAAAACCGTTATTGACGGCGCCGTTAACTTAGGTCCCGTTGCGTGGTCGTAGTCCCTATATGAGACTCGTTTGACCAAAATTATGTCGCATCCATTTGAAAGGTACAAGACTTGCAAGTTTAGTTTACAAAACCGTTCGACAACAAGTCTAAGTTTACAAAGTCATAAAGTATAAATGAAATAGCTTGCGACATAATTAGTTTAAAAACACAGTTGCTATAAATAGCGTAAGTATGCAAACAAAAGTTTGAATCCAAAAGTGCTATCCCTAGCGTATGTATGTATGTATGCTTGACCCCAAGCAAGAATCAAAGAGTGCGGAAGCATGTATCAAGTAGCCAAGTATGAACCTGAGAAAACATGTAGAAAACTGTCAACGAAAAACGTTGGTGAGATCATAAATGTATTTGTAAAAGTATACTTTGAACCACAATAGTTTGTATAGATGATTATCCAAATCGTATTTATTCCGAAGAATGTAGTTTGTATTACGAGCACCCAATTACCAAAGCTTAACTGAATCTTCCCTCTGAATTTTGAATATAGTGTTAGAACATACACTATGCACGTTGAAATTATATTTCATCCACTAACGGTAGCGAACCGTCTGAATGAGGGTTCGTTAAACCCGTATGGCCACACAACATAATCACTCGCTTACACTTACACCCTGCAAGTGGAACTAATGATAATTGGATTGAGGACTTTTGTTCTAACTCGTCTGTATCTTTGTATTCGTATTTGTGTTCAAAGTATAAAAGTATGAAAAGTATATATACATGTGAAATGTATATAAGTATGTAATGTATATGTTTCTCAGCCCACGATTTAAAAGAATAAAAGTTGTTGAAAAGGTGGGACTATGATCTCACCTCGAGTGCACGAGTATAAAAGTACTTCACAAAGTAAACGTGTGCATGATAGTTGCTTAGCCTTGACCTAAACAAATAAGTTATATCAATTAACCGGTTACGACACAAGGTCGGGTGAAATGTGTTCAATTAGTCCTATGGCTCGTTACGACTCGATTAAGTATAGCATGTGAATCACGTTGTCAAGTTTCATACAAGAAACAAGTATAAAAGCATGTTAGAATGATTGTATAAAAGTTTGGTTAAGTTTGACTAAAAGTCAAACTTGGTCAAAGTCAACGAAAAAGTCAACACGTTCGGGTTCGGTCCCGAACTATTTTTCTGAGGTTTTTATTCATATATAAGCATATTAGAACAAGTTTCATGTGAATCGGAGGTCGATAGCTAGTCAAACATTTCGCGTGAAATGCGCCAAAGTGAGCAGAATCTGGCCAGGCGATTCTGCGCGCCGCGCGGGGATGTGGCGCGCCGCGCCACTACCTGGCCAGAGAATTCTGGTCAGTTTTCAAAGTATGCACGAACCAAAACACAAACAATCACATTTTATGATCCGCAACCAATTAGAACATGTATTTTATATCATCGGAAAGCTATTTCGACAAGGAATACAACTAACCACATATCATTAATCAAAAACATCATTTACAATAACCGAAAACTCGTCAATTGATCAAGAAAGGTTTATTTTCAAAGTTTCAAGTTCGTAAAACGTATTTTATGATTCGGGAATCCAATTTACGCATACGATATGCCGTTTTGAAGGTAATGAAACATGTAATACAACTAAACACTTATCAATCACATTAATAAGCATTCAACGCATCAAAAGTTCGTTTTAAGAGTTGTCAAACCCTAACCAAACCTCAAAATCACTAATCATGTTAATGTAAGGTTTTCATGTCAATCAATACACCAAAACGAAGCTATTGAAGTAACTAACACTTTGAACACACAAACATTAACATCTAAACACATTTCATCATCCAAAATCAAAGATTAAGCATACACTTTTCATTTTCAAGCTAGTTACACCAAAACATCAAGATCGAGCATACAAATCATATAATCATGCTAGACACGAGCCATAGACACTAACTAACAACATTTCAAGTCAAAAACACGAATTTAAAGAAATTTAGTGTTTTAGAAATGTTACCCAAAATGGATGAAATTGGTACCAAATCGAAGAGGATGATGAGAGGATCACGAATATGTAATTTGTTTTGAAGTTTGCTTCCCGATCCGAATTTAGATGATGAATTATGTTTGTGTTCTTGAGAGAAAAAAAGAAAGAAAGAGAGAGATGGAGGGATGATGGAAATGGATGAAAAATGGGTTGACTAGTTGACCTAGTCAACTAGTTTGCCCATTTGGCAACTCCGGTCCCTCGAGTTTCAAAGCGGGTGCGGGATTTAACCGATCGAATATTTTTAAAACGCTCGAGTAAACGGGTGATGTCAAAATTAAATAGCGGAAATATAATGAACGTTACTCACGGAAACTATTAATTTAAATACGAAAGATTATGTTTTAAAAAAAAAGACGGTGTTAAAATTAAATTTAACGGAAAAACGCGGGATGTTACATTATCCACACCTCAAAAGAAATTTCGTCCCGAAATTTAGTTGGAAGTAGTAGTTGTTGAATCTTACTCGAGACCTTGCGTTGTAAATTCTACGAATAAGTGAAGGTACGTCCTTGAGTATTTCCACGAATTTTGACGGTCGGGATCATATGTTGTTTTAAGGTTTGGCTTCCATGATTCATGGTTTCAACCGGTCCTCCTAGGAAGTGAGGGTTATCGTCGATAGTGAGTTCATCAAAGGAGATAACAAGTTCTCGTTTCGCAAAACACGTCTTTGAGTTGATACATCGAATGTAGGATAAACGGAGACCCAAAATGAGTCGGAAAAGTCTAAACGGCTAGCGACGGGTCCAAAACACCCCAAGAATTTAAAGGATCAAAATATCGCGGATTTAGCTTCCTACGTTTTCCCGAAACGGATTGCACCTTTCCAAGGTGCGACTCCTAACGTGACGCGGTTTTCCCACGTGGAATTTGAAATGTTTACGTCTAACATCGGCGTAGCTCTTGGTGATTACGAGTCGCGTAGGGTTTTACCTGAATATGAATAAATTTTCTCGGTTGCTCATGAATAACCTCGGCCCCGGTGAATTGATCATCGTTTACTTGGTTCGACAAAGGAGAATGACGTTTCCGGTCACATGTGGTTTCAAAAGGAGTGACGTTAAAACTCGAATGAAAATCATTGTAGTACGAGAATTCGGTTAAAGGAAAATACTTTTCTCAAGTAAATTTGAAGTTGGTAATACAAACTTGTATTATGGTTTCCAAGGTTTAAATCGCATGTTTGTTCGGTCCGTCGGGTTGTGGATGGTACGCGGTACTCATGTCTAAACGCGGTCCCGAGACTTTTTGTGAGGCACTCCAAAATCTAGAAGTGAAACGAGGATCTCGGTCCGAAACGGAGTACATTCCGTAAGGTATATTTGGACAAGTTTGTTAGGACAAGTTTCTCAAGAAAATTCGCGTCGCGAAAGATTTATCAGTTTCCAAAAACGTTCGTCGGGGCAAGTTCTCATCGGTTTCTGAAAGAAAAACGTTCGTCGGAACTATTCACCCTCGAGGTGAATACTAGTATAACGTGGAGAGTCTCTTCCCCCATTGAGAGTTTAGAGTAAAGATTTCCTGAACCGGAAGTACGAGTGTGATGAGAGAGAAGTTTCCGCCTCGGTGCGAGCATAACAAGTAAATCGTAATTAGTCAATAAGACTGTGCGAGGACGAGATAGTATACACGTGTAACATACGGTTGAAGTCGAGAGGAATCGGTAATTCATTCGGAAGCATAAGTATAGTTCGACAAAAGTCGAAGGGGTGTCCCCGGTATGGTTGTTATCAATTTTCTCGGGGTTTTCGGATGTCCAAACATGAAAGGATGAAGTCATGTACATGGCACATGGTGGTGTTTAGGTTGATCGAGTCTAACCACCATCACGCGTCACTAGAACTTTGGTATGTCTTACCGTAATATAACCACGTTGATCGAGTGTCGTTATATTACGCTAACTCATACCTCCATTCCCACATCACTCTATAGATTCAAGTTCGTGTCATCGCGAAAATCTAAAATGAACAAAATGTAACGACGTCTCAAACGTGACTCGTATTAAATCGAAATAGTTTTTACAACTCTAAAGAAGCGTTTCCCCGCGGGAAGTGTATAAACGATTGTTAACGTCAAATCGGTTCGATTCAAACAATAATGTATTTAGGTATGAAAAGAGTAACGAGTCATGATAACGAGTAGCACGCAACCGTAGTGATAAATGTTGATGACGATACTCACCTAGAGTAGTGATGGTAGTAACACCAAAAAGTAGATAGTAAGAAACACCAGTGGGAAACCGATAGTAAGTTGAAACGGTGGCAAATAACAACCCGGGAGACAGAGTTCCCGAACAAGTGTGACTAATGAAGTCGTCGTCTTCCATACGTGTATGAATCATGAATTTACGTGTGTTACCAAAAGGTGGCGGAATGCGAGTTCGTATGATGAAGGTTGGGTACCATTAAAAAGTTTGCCTAAGAATGATTCAAGTATAATGCACAAGTAGTCAAGTAAGTGCTATCTATAGCAAATGTATGTCAGAATGCAATGGCTAACTATCCGGTTGTAGTCTAGACTCACTAATGCGTCCTAACGACTCTGTTAGACACACTAATGCACGTCCTAGTTCCCTACAACCAACGCTCTGATACCACTTGTAACGACCCGACCAAAACCGTTATTGACGGCGCCGTTAACTTAGGTCCCGTTGCGTGGTCGTAGTCCCTATATGAGACTCGTTTGACCAAAATTATGTCGCATCCATTTGAAAGGTACAAGACTTTCAAGTTTAGTTTACAAAACCGTTCGACAACAAGTCTAAGTTTACAAAGTCATAAAGTATAAATGAAATAGCTTGCGACATAATTAGTTTAAAAACACAGTTGCTATAAATAGCGTAAGTATGCAAACAAAAGTTTGAATCCAAAAGTGCTATCCCTAGCGTATGTATGTATGTATGCTTGACCCCAAGCAAGAATCAAAGAGTGCGGAAGCATGTATCAAGTAGCCAAGTATGAACCTGAGAAAACATGTAGAAAACTGTCAACGAAAAACGTTGGTGAGATCATAAATGTATTTGTAAAAGTATACTTTGAACCACAATAGTTTGTATAGATGATTATCCAAATCGTATTTATTCCGAAGAATGTAGTTTGTATTACGAGCACCCAATTACCAAAGCTTAACTGAATCTTCCCTCTGAATTTTGAATATAGTGTTAGAACATACACTATGCACGTTGAAATTATATTTCATCCACTAACGGTAGCGAACCGTCTGAATGAGGGTTCGTTAAACCCGTATGGCCACACAACATAATCACTCGCTTACACTTACACCCTGCAAGTGGAACTAATGATAATTGGATTGAGGACTTTTGTTCTAACTCGTCTGTATCTTTGTATTCGTATTTGTGTTCAAAGTATAAAAGTATGAAAAGTATATATACATGTGAAATGTATATAAGTATGTAATGTATATGTTTCTCAGCCCACGATTTAAAAGAATAAAAGTTGTTGAAAAGGTGGGACTATGATCTCACCTCGAGTGCACGAGTATAAAAGTACTTCACAAAGTAAACGTGTGCATGATAGTTGCTTAGCCTTGACCTAAACAAATAAGTTATATCAATTAACCGGTTACGACACAAGGTCGGGTGAAATGTGTTCAATTAGTCCTATGGCTCGTTACGACTCGATTAAGTATAGCATGTGAATCACGTTGTCAAGTTTCATACAAGAAACAAGTATAAAAGCATGTTAGAATGATTGTATAAAAGTTTGGTTAAGTTTGACTAAAAGTCAAACTTGGTCAAAGTCAACGAAAAAGTCAACACGTTCGGGTTCGGTCCCGAACTATTTTTCTGAGGTTTTTATTCATATATAAGCATATTAGAACAAGTTTCATGTGAATCGGAGGTCGATAGCTAGTCAAACATTTCGCGTGAAATGCGCCAAAGTGAGCAGAATCTGGCCAGGCGATTCTGCGCGCCGCGCGGGGATGTGGCGCGCCGCGCCACTACCTGGCCAGAGAATTCTGGTCAGTTTTCAAAGTATGCACGAACCAAAACACAAACAATCACATTTTATGATCCGCAACCAATTAGAACATGTATTTTATATCATCGGAAAGCTATTTCGACAAGGAATACAACTAACCACATATCATTAATCAAAAACATCATTTACAATAACCGAAAACTCGTCAATTGATCAAGAAAGGTTTATTTTCAAAGTTTCAAGTTCGTAAAACGTATTTTATGATTCGGGAATCCAATTTACGCATACGATATGCCGTTTTGAAGGTAATGAAACATGTAATACAACTAAACACTTATCAATCACATTAATAAGCATTCAACGCATCAAAAGTTCGTTTTAAGAGTTGTCAAACCCTAACCAAACCTCAAAATCACTAATCATGTTAATGTAAGGTTTTCATGTCAATCAATACACCAAAACGAAGCTATTGAAGTAACTAACACTTTGAACACACAAACATTAACATCTAAACACATTTCATCATCCAAAATCAAAGATTAAGCATACACTTTTCATTTTCAAGCTAGTTACACCAAAACATCAAGATCGAGCATACAAATCATATAATCATGCTAGACACGAGCCATAGACACTAACTAACAACATTTCAAGTCAAAAACACGAATTTAAAGAAATTTAGTGTTTTAGAAATGTTACCCAAAATGGATGAAATTGGTACCAAATCGAAGAGGATGATGAGAGGATCACGAATATGTAATTTGTTTTGAAGTTTGCTTCCCGATCCGAATTTAGATGATGAATTATGTTTGTGTTCTTGAGAGAAAAAAAGAAAGAAAGAGCGAGATGGAGGGATGATGGAAATGGATGAAAAATGGGTTGACTAGTTGACCTAGTCAACTAGTTTGCCCATTTGGCAACTCCGGTCCCTCGAGTTTCAAAGCGGGTGCGGGATTTAACCGATCGAATATTTTTAAAACGCTCGAGTAAACGGGTGATGTCAAAATTAAATAGCGGAAATATAATGAACGTTACTCACGGAAACTATTAATTTAAATACGAAAGATTATGTTTTAAAAAAAAGACGGTGTTAAAATTAAATTTAACGGAAAAACGCGGGATGTTACATTATCCACACCTCAAAAGAAATTTCGTCCCGAAATTTAGTTGGAAGTAGTAGTTGTTGAATCTTACTCGAGACCTTGCGTTGTAAATTCTACGAATAAGTGAAGGTACGTCCTTGAGTATTTCCACGAATTTTGACGGTCGGGATCATATGTTGTTTTAAGGTTTGGCTTCCATGATTCATGGTTTCAACCGGTCCTCCTAGGAAGTGAGGGTTATCGTCGATAGTGAGTTCATCAAAGGAGATAACAAGTTCTCGTTTCGCAAAACACGTCTTTGAGTTGATACATCGAATGTAGGATAAACGGAGACCCAAAATGAGTCGGAAAAGTCTAAACGGCTAGCGACGGGTCCAAAACACCCCAAGAATTTAAAGGATCAAAATATCGCGGATTTAGCTTCCTACGTTTTCCCGAAACGGATTGCACCTTTCCAAGGTGCGACTCCTAACGTGACGCGGTTTTCCCACGTGGAATTTGAAATGTTTACGTCTAACATCGGCGTAGCTCTTGGTGATTACGAGTCGCGTAGGGTTTTACCTGAATATGAATAAATTTTCTCGGTTGCTCATGAATAACCTCGGCCCCGGTGAATTGATCATCGTTTACTTGGTTCGACAAAGGAGAATGACGTTTCCGGTCACATGTGGTTTCAAAAGGAGTGACGTTAAAACTCGAATGAAAATCATTGTAGTACGAGAATTCGGTTAAAGGAAAATACTTTTCTCAAGTAAATTTGAAGTTGGTAATACAAACTTGTATTATGGTTTCCAAGGTTTAAAT
Organism: Rutidosis leptorrhynchoides; assembly: GCF_046630445.1. Taxonomy (NCBI): domain Eukaryota; kingdom Viridiplantae; phylum Streptophyta; class Magnoliopsida; order Asterales; family Asteraceae; genus Rutidosis; species Rutidosis leptorrhynchoides. The sequence goes on from NC_092335.1 coordinate 27,244,834, forward strand.
CGCATGTTTGTTCGGTCCGTCGGGTTGTGGATGGTACGCGGTACTCATGTCTAAACGCGGTCCCGAGACTTTTTGTGAGGCACTCCAAAATCTAGAAGTGAAACGAGGATCTCGGTCCGAAACGGAGTACATTCCGTAAGGTATATTTGGACAAGTTTGTTAGGACAAGTTTCTCAAGAAAATTCGCGTCGCGAAAGATTTATCAGTTTCCAAAAACGTTCGTCGGGGCAAGTTCTCATCGGTTTCTGAAAGAAAAACGTTCGTCGGAACTATTCACCCTCGAGGTGAATACTAGTATAACGTGGAGAGTCTCTTCCCCCATTGAGAGTTTAGAGTAAAGATTTCCTGAACCGGAAGTACGAGTGTGATGAGAGAGAAGTTTCCGCCTCGGTGCGAGCATAACAAGTAAATCGTAATTAGTCAATAAGACTGTGCGAGGACGAGATAGTATACACGTGTAACATACTTATGAATTACGTGTCTTTATTGCCTTTGCTGAACGACTTGTGTACTAGCTAGAATTATCTTCACAACCATCTTGTATCAAATTTATTGTGTGCTATATTTCATGCTATATGTAAAATAAGCGGTATTGTAAGTTTGTAAAATATTGTGTAAAAGTTTGAACGCGAAATATTATTATAATCAGTTTTTCATATAGAATTGTAGTAGTTGAATTGTATATTAGCTACTAAGTATGAACTTAACGGGTAGGTACTACCCGAATTTAAACTTATAAAACGCTAATATGAAGAAAAAGCTTTTATAAATGAGTTCATATTATGCTACGAAATACTATTAACTACTCTTAATATTCTGTATGATTAACTTGTTCCATTTGACTATTTTGAAGGAAATGGCACCGACTACTCGACACACCGTGAATATGAATGAAGAGGAATTCCGTACTTTTCTAGCTTCAAACATAGCCGCAGTACAGGCTGCGCTACATACCAACAATAACCTTGGATCTAGCAGTACAGGAAATCGTGTAGGATGCACCTACAAAGAATTCACTGCCTGCAAACCTTTGGAATTTGATGGAATCGAAGGACCGATCGGATTGAAACGGTGGACCGAGAAGGTCGAATCGGTGTTTGCCATAAGTAAGTGTACTGAAGAGGACAAAGTAAAGTACGCTACGCATACCTTCACAGGTTCTGCGTTAACATGGTGGAATACCTATCTAGAGCAAGTGGGACAAGACGATGCGTACGCACTACCGTGGTCAGCATTCAAGCACTTGATGAACGAGAAGTACCGTCCCAGAACCGAGGTCAATAAGCTCAAGACAGAACTTAGAGGGTTACGAACCCAAGGATTTGATATTACCACGTACGAAAGACGATTCACAGAATTATGCCTATTGTGTCCGGGAGCATTCGAAGATGAGGAAGAGAAGATCGACGCGTTTGTGAAAGGATTACCGGAAAGAATCCAAGAAGATATAAGTTCACACGAGCCCGCCTCAATACAACAGGCATGTAGAATGGCTCACAAACTAGTGAACCAGATTGAAGAAAGAATTAAAGAACAGACTGCTGAAGAGGCCAATGTGAAGCAAGTCAAAAGAAAGTGGGAGGAAAACGGTGATAAGAATCACCAATACAACAACAACAGCAATTACAACAATAATCGCAACAATTATCCCAACAATCGCAACATCAATCGCAACTACAACAAACGGCCCAACAACAACAACAACAACAACAACAACAGCAACAGGAACTACAACAATCATCCCAACAACAATAATAACCGCAACAACAACAACAATCAGAAGCAGCTATGCCAAAGGTGTGAAAAGTATCACTCGGGGTTCTGCACCAAATTTTGCAACAGGTGTAAAAGAAATGGTCATAGCGCGGCGAAGTGTGAGGTCTACGGACCAGGGGTTAATAGAACGAAAGGAACAAATGGTGTCGGAACGAGTAATGGCGGAGCAAGTAGTGTCGGAGCAAGTTATGCCAATGTAGTTTGTTATAAATGTGGAAAACCGGGCCACATTATTAGAAATTGCCCGAACCAGGAGAACACGAATGGACAAGGCCGCGGAAGAGTTTTCAATATTAATGCGGCAGAGGCACAGGAAGACCCGGAGCTTGTTACGGGTACGTTTCTTATTGACAATAAATCTGCTTACGTTTTATTTGATTCGGGTGCGGATAGAAGCTATATGAGTAGAGATTTTTGTGCTAAATTAAGTTGTCCATTGACGCCTTTGGATAGTAAATTTTTACTCGAATTAGCAAATGGTAAATTAATTTCAGCAGATAATATATGTCGGAATCGAGAAATTAAACTGGTTAGCGAAACATTTAAGATTGACTTGATACCAGTAGAGTTAGGGAGTTTTGATGTGATAATTGGTATGGACTGGTTGAAAGAAGTGAAAGCAGAGATCGTTTGTTACAAAAATGCAATTCGCATTATACGAGAAAAAGGAAAACCCTTAATGGTGTACGGAGAAAAGGGCAACACATCTATTGTATATTATGTAATCTTGAGATACCATAGACACGTATACAATGTTTCGACCTATCATGTCGACACATCTATATATATATATTTCGGAACAACCATAGACACTCTATATGTGAATGTTGGAGTTAGCTATACAGGGTTGAGGTTGATTCCAAAATATATATAGTTTGAGTTGTGATCAATACTGAGATACGTATACACTGGGTCGTGGATTGATTCAAGATAATATTTATCGATTTATTTCTGTACATCTAACTGTAGACAACTAGTTGTAGGTTACTAACGAGGACAGCTGACTTAATAAATTTAAAACATCAAAATATATTAAAAGTGTTGTAAATATATTTTGAACATACTTTGATATATATGTATATATTGTTATAGGTTCGTGAATCAACCAGTGGCCAAGTCTTACTTCCCGACGAAGTAAAAATATGTGAAAATGAGTTATAGTCCCACTTTTAAAATCTAATATTTTTGGGATGAGAATACATGCAGGTTTTATAAATGATTTACAAAATAGACTCAAGTATGTGAAACTACATTCTATGGTTGAATTATCGAAATCGAATATGCCCCGTTTTATTAAGTCTGGTAATCTAAGAATTAGGGAACAGACACCCTAATTGACGCGAATCCTAAAGATAGATCTATTGGGCCTAACAAACCCCAACCACAATCGTTTCTTCAAACCTATCGGATTCGAATTGATCCACAAGTTTTGCTTCTTCTTCATATGGTTGAGCACTTCTGTTTGCAATCTCTAACTTTTCAACCAACTCCTATTGTCATTTTTCAACGAACATATTTCTAAATCGAGACTTTTCATCTTCGACTCCACTGCCTGAAATTTTTAAAAAATATATATTGTATAAAAATATTAATAATTAATTAATGAAATATAAAAGAAAGTCTTATTGTACTAAAATCAAAAGTACTTGGCTTTGTTGGGCTTAATTCAGTCTTGTGGACTGACAGACCCATTAAAAGCTTGTTGGACCAGAGAATAAGCCAAGTCAACAGAAAACCGTTGGTATCTTGATAATAGCGCGAGTAACAACATGACAGGAAAAAAAAGAGATTTTTTTTCTGAGGTTGATGAACAAGTAAATGGGCAGGTTCGATTCGGAGACGATTCACATATTTGAATAGCTGGGGTAAAGAAACGATTGTGGTGAAGTGCAACAATCGCGAATAGTTGGTGATTCCCGAGGCATATATTACATCATCCATGCTTTACATAGTAATAAATATACCAAGTCTTGGACAAATGACAAAATCGGGTTAGTATTGCTCTCATGTGAGAAGACCAACTAATCAAGTGAGTGATCGAAGCGTTAAAATGGTGCATTTGGGTGTCAAACATCCTGGTACCAAGGCGTATCTCGCTTAAACCCACGCAAACAAGAACAAGGTATGTATCGCTCGAGATGTGGGGGTATTTAAAGAGTCGTTAAGGTGAAATGGGAAGGTGTAAAACTTTGAATAATGAAGAACCAAATTCGGAGTGGGGATTAATACTCGTACCAATATCAATGGCACGTGCACAAATGAGAGTGAAGCAAATAGCAACCTGAATTTAGCAAGATGTTGATCATAGTTTTCAGTCATCATCATCAAGTTGAAAAAGGATGCTCATGGTAATGTGGTAAAACCATAAAGCAAGTTCGATATGTGGTAATGTGCTATAATAAAAAAAAAATTCACCTTCAACTTCAAGCTCAGAGTATCTATTTTGCCCGCAAATTCTGCCCGTAACGCATCCTCATGATGTTGCGTTTGTTTACTCGCAGGATCTTGCAGCAGCAGCAGCCTTCTCGGGTGCATTTTTTGCATCTCGAACAGCAATATCATGCTTCTGTTTCATAACCTCTTTTCTCTTATACTCCTGCCTGATTGTTGTGTGTATTAAATAATAATGATTGTTGTGAACACACACATACAACAAATATTAAAAATACCTCACAATCCTTTCTCGTAATAGTAGCACGAATACGATTTTGACGTAATTTTTTGCAAAGCAGAACCAGCCCCTACGGTGGTTGCATTAAAAGCAACCACTTTTCGTATGGTAGCCTACAACCTTGCCAACAAGTGAATTCAGTGACCCCAATGAACTATACGTTTATAAAGGACCATAACATATACACCATTAACTACTTAACAAATTTCATATAGTTCACTAACTACATAATGTCCTTATAACAATTTTTATAACCCCGCGAATTCGCGGGTTATAAACTAGTTATTATATTATTATAGCAGAATATATAAAATATGAGATTTAATACGAGACCAAATTTTATAACAGACAAACTGCTTAAAAAACTAACCTGCTGTGAAGAAGTAATTGTAGTAGGCACAGCACCATCATGCTTCAATTTCATAACTCTTTTCTCTTATACTCCTGCATGATTGTTGTGTGTATCAAATAATAATGATTGTTGTGAACACACAAAGACAACAAATATTAAAAATACCTCAATTTCCTTTCTCGTAATAGTAGTACGAATACGATTTTGACGTAACTTTTGCAAAGCAGAACCAGCCCCTTCGGCGGTTGCATTAAAAGCAGCCGCTTCTCGTATGGTAGCCTGCAACCAATTAAAAGAACCTATGTTGATGTACATGAGCAAAACGCTGTGAAACACTGAACCATTAACTTGGCAATTTATATCCAAAAGTCGTGATTCATAATCCTTGTCTTGTGAATACTACTTGGATGCAAAATATTTTCGTATCATTGAATTAGTGATCAAAATACTGACGATTTGTAACAAAAAATACATACAGAATAATACTTACTACATAATATACTAATTGCATACATGCATTATCTTAAACGTGAGTTCAAAGTCGTTCAATATTTAGTTTTGTTTGGCTATATCCTCTTTTTAGAAGAAGTCAATTTGTTTGCAAAAACTGAAACTAAATTTCATATAGTTCACTACTCCTTCCAAGAAGCTAAAACAAAAAAACAAGCAAACATTATATATAGACAATCATATATCTAATCCACCGAAACTTAGCATTGTCCTCAAACTAAACAAGATGAATAGCAACGATCACACATAAAACCCTAGCTCCGCAGTTACTAAAAAAAATAAAAAAAAATGCAAGATTAACAAACCTTAATCCTTTTCTATCTTCAAAATGACTATTTAAAGTGTGCACGAAGCTTTAGATAAATGATATTCTATATAGCATTGTGTACTTAAACTAAACAGCTTCATAAGATTTGATCACAACTATAGCCCTAGACCTTCTGTATACAATTACCATAACACATACATAATTAACTGTCACGTGGGCCATTAAGTGGGCCTGATCTGGAAATTTGGAGGGATACCCGAAAACAGTGGCTAGACAAGGAGCGTATCAAAAGCGAAATGGTAAAACAAAAGGCAAGGGCTAGATGGGTTGTAGAGGGAGACGAGAATACAAAATTTTTTCATTCAATGATCAAAAGAAACAACAATAATGTAACATTCGAGGGTTATTAGTTAATGGCGTGTCGAATGACTCCCCAAATGATATCAAATCCGAGGCTTTTAACCATTTTAGCAAGATTTTTAGAGAAGACAATTGTGAACGACCAAACCTTGAAGATCTTTCTTACCCGATTATTTCCATTGAGCAAGCAAATGCTTTGGAGGTATGCTTTGATGAAACGGAAATTCATGAGGCCATTCTTGATTGTGGTAGTTCGAAAGCGCCCGGACCCGACGTTTCAACATGAAATTTTTTAAAAGATATTGGGACCTAATCAAAACGGACCTAGTTGATGCGATTATTTGGTTTTGGAATAAGGGGGAGTTTTCTAAGGGATGTAATGCCTCTTTTGTCACCTTAATCCCCAAGAAAACGGATGCTATTGGATTGGGAGACTTTCGACCTATTAGTCTAATTGGAAGTTATTACAAAATAATATCCAAGGTGCTTTCCAATAGACTTCGGAAGATTATACCATCCCTAATCGGCTCGGAACAAAATGCCTTTATAAAAGGTCGGTATATCCTCGATGGTGCTTTAGTTGTGAACGAAAGTATTCGTTTTTTGAAAGCAACCAAAAGAAAAGGCGTTATTTTTAAAGTTGATTTTGAAAAAGCTTTCGATTGTCTTAATTGGAATTATCTCTTAGAAGTCATGAAGTGCATGGGGTTCGGCTAGAAATGGAGAAAATGGATTCATTCGTGTTTATGTTCGGCATCTATCTCCGCTCTCATTAATGGTTCGACTACAAAGGAGTTTAACTTAAGTCGTGGAGTAAGGCAAGGCGACCCCCTTTCCCCTTTTCTATTTATTTTAGCCGCTGAGGGATTGAACATCTTAACCAAAGATGCTACGGATTCGGGTCTTTTTAAAGGGATTGAAATCGGAGCGGACAAAGTCGTGTTATCACATCTTCAATACGCCGATGACACTATTTTTCTTGGTGATTGGTCGAGGTCGAATGTTTTTAGTATTCGTAACTTACTTAAATGTTTTGAATTGGCTTCGGGTCTAAAAGTCAACTATCAAAAAAGTTGTATTTATGGCATTGGGGTTGAATTCGATGAAGTAAGTTATTTGGCTAGCCGTATTGGGTGCCAAGTAGGGAAATTCCCTTTTACCTATCTTGGTTTACCTATTGGGTCGAAGATGAACAAAATTGGTGATTGGAATCCGGTTATTGAGAAGTTTAAAAAAAGGTTATCGAATTGTGTTGGACCAATCTTGACATAAAGTAATAAGTTAGAGGTTTATTTTGTGAAATTATATCACAAATGGATTTGAGGAGGTGGAACATGTGAACGGATAACAAGTGGGCTAGCCGTCATTGTTTTCAATTTTGCTTCTTCGTTGACTTTTCTACTTTATTCTAGACTTGACTATCCTAGATGATTCTAGACTTGGTTATCCTAGATTATTCTAGACTAGACTTGATTAACTTAATGGATAAGGTTAATCAACTATAAATAGGGATGTAATAAGGAGATTGTAATATGAGTTTTTCTATAATTGGAGAAGGATTTCCAATAAGTTCTTGTTCTTAAATTTTACTATTCTGTCTTCATAATCTGGTACCAAATTTCTTCAATTGGTATCAGAGCTAGGTTACAAAAGGGATCGTGTTGTTGATCAAAAGGACTAGATCAATCACCAGATTCTAAGACAGAAAAATACGAGCGTCGATCGAAGACTAGATTCATGGGGGATATTATCAATACCTCGGATGCAATCAAGGATACCAGCCATCTTACGTTCCAGTGCCCTATCCTAACTGCGACCAATTATCCCATCTGGTCGCTTAGGATCAAAGCGATTTTTAAGGCACATGGAATCTGGGAATCAATTGAACCTGGAACTGATGTCGATCAGAAAAAGGATAATGCTGCAATCGCTTATTTGTATCAGTCTTTACCTGAAGACTTGATTCTTCAAGTTGCAAGTTGCACCCATGCGAAGGAAATATGGGATGCAATTAAGACCCGTCACCTTGGAGTTGAACGAGTAATGGAGGCTAGGCTTCAAACTCTTAAAGCTGAATTTGAAGCAGCAAGGATGAAAGATAACGAAAAAATTGATGATTTTGCAGCAAAACTTTCTGGAATTGCCTCAAAATCAGCTGCACTTGGAACCGTCATTGAGGAAACCACGTTGGTGAGAAAAATATTAACTGCCATACCAGAAAAATTCTTAAATATGGCAGCCAATATCGAACAACTGGTTGATCTCAAAACGGTGAAATTCCATGAAGTTGTGGGTAGGCTAAAAGCTTACGAAGAACGAACCAGTCTAAAGACTACAAATAACAGCCATGACCAACTTCTGTTGTCCTATGAAGGATGGGACTCAAGAAAGAAAAGGGAAAACAACTTTGGTCGAGGTCGAGGGAATGGCCAAGACACCCGGGGTAGGGGCCGAGGTCGTGGACAGTTTGGTGGTCGAGGCCGCGGACAAAACTTTTTTGCTGGTAGACAAACAACTGAAAACTTAACTAAAGATCGATCCAAGCTGCAGTGTTTTCGATGTGATGCATTTGGACACTTCTCATCGGATTGTCCAACACGAAAGAAAAGAGAACAAGCAAATTTGACTCAAGCTAGATCAACCGAACTACCAGTGGCTAATGATGACAGACCTGCACTATTGATGTCCATAGCCAATCAAAGAAGCGAGAAGGAAGTAATTCATCTAAGTGAAAAGAAGGTTTTTCCAGCAAAGTATGAGTCACATGATGGTGGAGAAAACATGTGGTACTTAGATACTGGAGCAACAAACCACATGACAGGAAACAAAGGACTGTTTTCAAAACTTGATACGGATATTGGTGGTACAGTGAGGTTTGGGGACAACTCGTATGTAGATATAGAAGGAAGAGGATCTATTCTTTTAACATATGGATCGCTGCTAATGAAGGTTCAAAGGTCTCCTAATCGGCTGTATAAAATTAATCTCGAGGTTGGGACACCAATTTGTTTACATGCCAAGATTGATGATCCAGCATGGTTGTGGCATGCCCGTCTCGGTCATGTGAATTTTGATACAATAAAGCGACTAGGGACCAACAAGCTAGTGGATGGAGTGCCGGTTATTGACCACCCTACACAGATGTGTGAAGCATGTTTAGCAGGGAAACATTCACGACAAAGTTTTCCTGTCCAGACGACTTCTAGAGCCCAAAATCCACTGGAACAGGTTTATGCAGATCTGTGCGGACCTATTTCCCCTGCCACCCAAGCTGGAAACAGGTACGTTCTGCTGATTGTTGATGATCACAGCAGGTTTATGTGGTCTTTCATGTTAAAAACCAAAGGAGAGGCGTTTGAGCAATTCAAGAAATTCAAGGCGATTGCTGAAAATCAATATGGAAGGAAAATAAAGGTCCTTAGAACTGATCGGGGAGGAGAATTTACATCCAACGAGTTCAATCAATACTGTGATTATGCTGGAATCACAAGACAGTTGACTGCACCTTACACGCCACAGCAGAATGGTATCGTTGAAAGGCGAAATAGAACAGTGATGAGCACAACAAGGAGTTTTCTTAAAGCAATGGATATGCCACAAAGTTTCTGGGCTGAAGCAGTACGTCACTCGGTTTATGTTCTAAACAGGTTGCCCACAAAGATTCTGAAAAATCAAAAACCATATGAGGCTTTAAAAGGAAGAAGACCAAATCTTGATCATTTACGTGTGTTTGGATGTGTTGGATATGTGAAAGTACCTCCAGATCAAGTAAAAAAACTTGATGACAGAAGTATTCCTATGGTTTATTTAGGAACTGAACCAGGAACTAAGGCACATCGTATGTATGATCCCGAGAAGATGAAAATAGTAATCAGTCGAGATGTGGAATTTGATGAGGCACGCAAATGGGATTGGCATTCCGGAGTAGAATACAATCAAGAACCTAATCACAAAGGAGAATTCGTGATACATATAAACCCCGGTGAAGTTGTCTCGGCTGATCAAAATTCCGAAAATGGGCCTACTGAACCAGGCAGCCCAAGTAGCTCATATAGCCCACAAAGCAGCAACTCCTCAAGTCAAGGAATATCGACCAATGAGGAAAGCATAACCCATTCTAATGCTAGCAGTCCTGAAACAACAGTAAAACAACGAGGACCTATGATGTCTCGTCTCCCGACAGATACAGTCAATGAGTCGGATCCATCTATGGCAGAAGAGGAGACATATGATGATACACCACCACGAGGTTGGAAAAATCAAAGTGATATATATGATCTTCTTCTTACTGAAGGAGAACCAACAAATTTCAGGGAAGCTACAAGATATAAAGAATGGCAGCAAGCTATGGAAGGTGAAATAGCTTCCATTGAAAGGAATAATACTTGGGAGTTAATGGATCTACCCCAAGGACACCGACCTATTGGACTAAAATGGGTATACAAAATTAAAAATGATGCAAAAGGAAATGTCACACGACATAAAGCACGGCTAGTTACCAAAGGCTACATCCAGACACATGGTGTAGACTTTGACGAGGTATTCGCACCCGTAGCTAGACTTGAGACTGTTAGACTTATTCTAGCTTTGGCAGCCCAAAGAGGGTGGGATGTTCATCACCTAGATGTTAAAACAGCATTTCTACACGGTGACCTCAATGAAGAAGTCTTCGTATCTCAACCGGAAGGTTTTGTGATAAAGGGGAAGGAACAAAAGGTGTACAGACTGTCAAAGGCTCTCTATGGCCTGAAGCAAGCCCCACGTGCTTGGAATACAAAATTAGATGGAGTTCTAAAGGAATATGGATTTCGAAGGTGTAAGCTTGAACAAGCTGTATACACAAAAAGAACACAAGAAGGATCACTTTTGGTAGGAATTTATGTTGATGATTTGATTGTAACGGGTAATAACCTGGAGAAAATCAAACAATTCAAAAGGCAAATGGAAGATAAATTCGAGATGAGTGATCTGGGCTTACTTTCTTATTATCTCGGACTCGAAGTAATACAAGGCATAGATGAAATAAAAATTCATCAATCAAGATATGCTAAAAGAATCCTAGAGGAAGCAGGAATGTGGGAGTGCAATTCCACCAAATATCCAATGGGACCAGGTCTGAAGTTGATGAAAGATGATGGCAGCAAATGTGTTGATGCAACTGAATACCGGAAAACAATTGGATGCCTTCGGTATTTAACTCATACACGGCCGGATCTTGCATACTCGGTGGGATATGCAAGTAGGTATATGCAAACTCCTAAAATTACTCATCTTCAAGCTGTTAAGCAAATTCTCAGGTACTTGAAAGGTACAGTAGACCTGGGTATTCACTATCGAAGGAATGGTAGCAATAACCTACTTGGATTTAGTGACAGCAGCTTCTCGGTGGACCCAGATGATGGAAAGGGTACTACTGGATTAGTGTTCTACTTTGATGATGGACCTATTGCTTGGAATTCACAAAAACAACAAACAGTGGCCTTATCATCATGCGAAGCAGAATTTATGGCTGCTACTGCAGCACCTTGTCAAGCAACATGGTTAAGGGGACTCTTAGCTGAAATAACTGGAAGAAAAGAAGAACAAGTCGTGATCAAAGTTGATAATAAGTCAGCAATATCATTGATGAAAAATCCGGTATTTCATGGAAGAAGTAAGCATATCGACGCACGGTATCATTTCATACGAGAATGTGTTGAAATGGAGAAAATTAAAGTTGAACACATCAGTGGGGATCAGCAACGGGCTGATATTCTTACAAAAGCATTGCCGAAGTTAAAGTTTGCTGAAATGAGAGAGATTCTTGGGGTTCAAAGGATTGAAGACTCAAAGAAATAAATGATTACTCAAGGTCAAGATTGGGGGGGTGATTGTTGGACCAATCTTGACATAAAGTAATAAGTTAGAGGTTTATTTTGTGAAATTATATCACAAATGGATTTGAGGAGGTGGAACATGTGAACGGATAACAAGTGGGCTAGCCGTCATTGTTTTCAATTTTGCTTCTTCGTTGACTTTTCTACTTTATTCTAGACTTGACTATCCTAGATGATTCTAGACTTGGTTATCCTAGATTATTCTAGACTAGACTTGATTAACTTAATGGATAAGGTTAATCAACTATAAATAGGGATGTAATAAGGAGATTGTAATATGAGTTTTCCTATAATTGGAGAAGGATTTCCAATAAGTTCTTGTTCTTAAATTTTACTATTCTGTCTTCATAATCTGGTACCAAATTTCTTCAAATTGGAGAATGAGATCGATGTCATTTGGTGGAAAAATTGTCCTTATTAATTCGGTTTTAAGTAGTCTCCCTTTGTACTTCTTTTCACTCTTCCGTGCTCCGTCATGCGTGTTACAACAACTTGAGAGGTTACGTCGTTCTTTCTTTTGGGGCGGGTCGGATTCGGGTTCCAAAATTTCTTGGGTTAAATGGGAAAAAATCTTAAACACTTTTGAAAAAGGGGGGTTAAATATTAGGTCTTTAAAAAGTAAAAATCTGGCGTTACTGGGGAAGTGGTGGTAGAGGTTCAAAACCGAAATCGACTCACTTTGGGTTAAAAGTATTCGTAGCATTTATGGTTCGGGCGGGGGCTTGGATATGGCATCCGATTCAATTCGGGTCCGGGTACTTGGATTAACATTATCAATGCAGGAAGAGCAATCGATGATCTTAGTATCGACTTCAGGAATTCTTTTGTCACCAAAATTGGAAACGGAATCTCAACGTCTTTTTGGAACGACATTTGGATTGATAATTGCAAACTAAGTTCAAGATTCTCAAGATTATATCACTTGGAATGTTCGGCTACAGCTACTGTTAGTGACAAAATCAAAGTCTCAGAAGCGGATGGCATTCAGTTTTCGTGGGATTGGGTCAGAAGGCCCACTGGGCGTAGCGCGGGTGAACTGGACTCTCTTATGGATCTGCTGGTTTTGTATGGGTTTGAGCCGGAAGGAAGGGACCATACTACTTGGTCGTTATGCACTACGGGTAAATTCACTGTTAAAGCCTTATCCATGTTGATTGATGAGCAATTTCTTGCGGGTCATGTGGACGGTATGGAGACAATGCGTAACAACTTGGTACCGAGAAAAATAGAGATATTTGTTTGGCGTGCCCTCAAAAAGCGACTCCCAGTTTGGTGCGAACTTGACAAAAGGGGTATCGATCTTCACTCCGTGAGATGCCCTCTTTGTAACGATGATTTAGAATCCGTGGAACACATTTTAATTTTTTGCAAGCACTCTATAGATATATGGGATCGTGTTTTTAACTAGTGGAACTTGGGATCCTTTTCAAATTATAGTTTGGGAGAACTTCTACGTGGTAATATCTCAAATACTTGCTCGGGTTTCGGTAAAAAAAATAATACAAGCTATCGAATGGATTTGTGCGTATTTCATTTGGAAAAATCAGAACACTATGGTCTTTCGTGAAAAACTTTGGACCGCGCCGATGATTCTTAATGAAATACAAATCAAGTCCTTTGAGTGGATTTCGAGAAGATCGAAAGGAAAGAACTTCGATTGGTTGATTTGGCTTCATAATCCGAATGTGTATCTTATCATGTAATTTGTAATTTTTTTATTGTAATTACCTCGTGTTGCTTGGTTTGCTCTCTTCGCAAACTAAGCTTTGTCGTGTTTTGTTTTTTTGTTTTGTAAGTGGCCATTATATTGTCGGCACTTACTCTATTGTACATCTCGTTTTACAGATTGAATATACTTGCTTGCCTTTCAAAATATATATATATATATATTATATATTTGATAAACCCTAACCCTTCCGTACACAATTGAAGCACAAAAACTACCTGATTCAGGCCGCAGACCGAAACATCACCTGCAGGTTATTTAACAAGTTGAAGAATAGTAACGGCTTCGGGATCCATCTGCAACTTTCCTTTTTCTTCACAGTCAACAAAACCGATAGCTCCCGCCAGACCAGAGGTGGATGTAGAGAAATTAAGAGATGAAGGAGATGATGATGACGGTAAGGCCGGTGATTCATCGGAACTTCCTTTCATCGCCGGTGACGGGGGTGGTCTGTTTGGGTGTACAAAAATTGGGGGATTTTCAATTTTGAAATGGAATGGTGGTCCGAGGGAAAGCGAGAACATAGGGTTCGTGGGACGCACGCTGTGCTTGTTCCTATTCCTATATGCTCAAAGAGAGTCGTTTCATAATTATTTTTATTTATTTATTTATTTCTTTGATAAAAAAATAAATAAAAAATCTATAACATGACCAATTATGTTAAGAGATTACTTTCATTCTCACAAAATATATATAACATGACTAATCCTGTATATACAATCCTTTTTGATAAAATTGTTTTGAATTTGATTGTTGTCATATAAGTTTTGCTTGCTTTCATTTCAACAAAATAGGTATAGAATTACTGTCATTGTAGTGCCATAGGCTGATGGTTTTAAAAAAAAGTTATTAGCCTTAAAAGAGAATTTTTGTATTTTTACCATTTAATGTAACTAATGACTATATAGAATCTCTCAGTCAATCAAACCAATAGTTCTTTAATAATGTTAAAATAAATTATGTTTATTGATACAACTTTTGTGTCCATGGTGGCATGAAGCTTTCACAATTCATAGAGTATCCAAGTTAATCTCAGTGTTATGTAGAAAAGATGTATCAAAATCAATATAGACAAAATGCTCTTTAACGCGTTTGAACCGAGTTCTTTATTGTTGCAACTTGCAAGCATTGCATAAAAGCGAATAAATCTTCTGTTTAGGAACTTCAGAAGGTCACAATTGAACACGAAATCTTTTGCATATTAACCAATATTCAGTAAAACATCATTCGCAACCCACGGAGCAAAACTAAGTTCACCATCTTAGCTAATATATTTGTAAAGGCCTTCACAAGTGAATTACAGGAAATCTTGCTTTAAACATGTTCACAGAGTAATTCCATTGTTATCAAAGGGTCAAGTACAAATTTTTAATTTATACGCATTGCTTGTAGACGATATTTCTCAAAATCAGCGTCCAAATCTTCCACTGATACTTCCTGAGGACGACCGCAACCCTGATCCTTCCTAGATCCACGAGATCCAATTCCACCACGCTCTTGTCCTCTTCCAACAATTCTCCCTCGGGTGCTGTCGAATGAGAAAAAATGACAAGCGCTATAAATTGTGTCCACACATTTGAAAAGGACTACATTCACAAAGACACTTTATAGGATCAAGAGAGCATAGAATGGATAGAAACCAACAGTGTCCGGTTTGTTGTGTTACGGGTCCAAAGTTCTAAATTCTCTTTATAAGGTAATAAAGTATCAAATATTTTTACAACAAATAGTTTTGGGCCACATTTGGAAAACTTTCAATCCTATTACCTTTCATTCTTAGCTAATCTTTCCATATAACCGATGAAATGATAAATATATAATAAATGAACATAAAATTAATTGTGTATTGTCACCGGATAAGAATCCTCTCCAGTTATAAAATAACCTGATTGATCATGTTACTGGGTTTGTGACAGAGAAAATAGGGAGCCCACTATTTATTAAATTTATTTATTTATTATTACATTTTCTTTATGCATATATAAAAAGTAACCTAATAGACCAAGTTATAGAATCCCAACCCATTATAAGGACACTAGCATGAGAGCACCATTTGGATCATAATGAGTAGATCGACAGGGACACCCAAAGTTTCAAACCCTGTTTTTTTTATGAAAACCCATCATGTAAGAGTCAGATGCCGTGCATATTCTTGACACCAATGGGGATCGAATCCTCACCCATATTTGCAAAGAGCTTCCACATAGTGAGCCCCGATATCTAAAGCAACAAGTATCATTCGCGCCTAACAGCGTTGGTAACAAATATATAATATTCCCAGAACAAGGTGCATCATTTCACACACAATGTTCATACCGCCAATTGATAGCCTTAAAGTTATTTTACCGTATGCATAATATTAATAGACAACACTCCAGATTATCCTAAATTTCTATGAAGAAAATTAAACCAGCTAGCAAGCATCCTGCATAATTTTTAATAAACTGAAATACTGAATAGTCATGTTACTGATGCAACAACTAATTTAACAAACTAGAGAATTTTTCGAGAACTATTGGTGTGATTATTTCCTGTTACACCCTTTTGCATGGGCGCAACAGGAACATGGGTAACAATGTTTACTCCAACCAATGCAAGCCGCATAGGTTTGCCATCAAGCTGTACATTGTTATATCTCTTCTTTGCAGCAACCGCATCTGACTGGCAAACAAACACAACCTCTGCAGTTCCCTGTCAGATAAACTCTTCTATAAGACAATAGTAGATGCAAATATATATGCAACACATGACAATTTCAACCCATTTATTTGTGAAATGGTTGATTCAGGCGATGCTTTATCTCCAAGGAAAAAAAAATAGCTAAAGTGAAAGAATATATTTAACAAACTAACTGTATTTTAAATGCATAAAAGCTACCTACAGTTTATTTGATAGTTGATACACTAACTACATATCATTAAAGGCGTTTTGAAACTTTAAGCTTTAGTATACCTTTGAAATTCCAGTTCTATCATAATGGACTGAGTAGCGTTTCAACTCTCCAACATCATAAAACAGCACCTGCAGATGGCCACATGAGTATGAAGCAAAAATATAGTTTCAAATATAGCATAAATAGGTACCGAACAACTCTCACGACATGTATTTTCACAAAACTACCACATCAGCCAAAAAACTCCCAGATAACCCCCACTATAGCGAGTGGTCTAACATTTATTAAACGAAAGCAGCATAAAATCACTTATTCAACACATATTAACCATAATACATTTAAAACAGCTTTGTGTATAAATCCAATAATCCATATATATATACCTTCATATCCTCATTAGTAACTTCATAGTGCAAATTAGAGATATAAAGCTTTGTCCCTGCTTCAGAATTACCCTTGCCTCCAACCAGCATTTCTTGCACATGATAAGCCTGCAATCACAACAGTTAACCCTAAAAAATGTAATACATACACACGGCAAAACTTATACGAGTATTTTGTATACAACTATAATTTTAATTTTAAGATTTTCAGCAGAATTATTAATAACTCGCCAATAATGACTGATTACATATTAGTGATTCTCATGTCCGAGAAATCTTCGTTATTAGCATTCAGTTATGATAAATGGACCTAGTTTTAACCACCAAATTCCTCTCACTTTATTGTGGGCGATAGAATTTGAACGTAGGTTTAAACTGCCACTGAAGTAATTTGTTTAGAAACCCTAAAACATCACCTGAGGGACAAAGTTTACATTTTACATTTTACAAACCATTATATCAAAATTCCTGATACAAACAATTATATCAAAATTTACATTTTACATCATTAGTTTTAGTATATGAAAAGAATCTCTAACAAGGAACTTCTAAAGTATCTTATACATATTATAAGCTCATTTTATCATCCTTCGGACAATAGTAGATCCCGTTTATCGCTGATCCAACTACACCCGGGAGTTTTCTTAACCCCCGTATCAAACATTCTCATCCTTAACCTTTTAGCATCAGCCCATCGGCCTGATTCTGCATAAATACTCGATAAAACCACATAATGAGCTTGATTAACCGTCTCTAACTTCACAAGATTATCTAAAGCTAACTCACCAAACTTCACATTACAATGCATTTGACACGCACCCAATAACCCACCCCAAACTCCCGCATCTGGTTCCATTGGCATCGACTCAATTAACCTTAATGTTTCATCAAACAAACCCGCTCGTCCTAACAAATCCACCATACAAGCATAATGTTCCAACTTTGGCTCAATACAATATTTCCTTTTCATTAAATTAAACACATTTTTTCCCTCTTCAACTAAACCAGCATGTCTACAAGCAGACAACATGCTCAAAAACGACACTGAGTCGATTTCAACAACATTATCTTGCATAAGTGTAAAAAACTCAAATGCACAATTCACAAGCCCGTTTAATGCGTATGCAGCCAGCATTACATTCCAAGAAACTGTATCCTTATCGTTAATTTCATCAAAAACAGCTAATGCATTATCAACGCGCCCACATTTTGAATACATGTCAATAAGCCCGTTCCCAATTTTAGTATACGAAAACAATCCGGTACATATTATCGCACCGTGCAACGATGCACCTTCTTTTATGTCTGACAAGTAAGCAACTGCTGGTAGTAAACTCACAAACGTGACTAAACCGGGTTTAAAACCTTCAACTTTCATTCTGTTAAACATTAAAACAGATTTTTGAGCATGCCCGTTTCGCGTATAACCTCCAATCATCACATTCCACATAACTTGATCTTTAAATTCGGTTAATCCAAACAAAAGTTCAGCATAAGAAAGATTCCCGGTTTTCGCGTACATATCAATAAGAGCATTGTTAACATGACAATCAGATTCAAACCCATATTTTATAACTAACCCATGAACCATGGTTCCAATGTTAAAATCGGCTAAATGGGCCAACGATGTAACCACACCCACAATGCTACCCGGGTCAGGGTGCACGTCAGTTAACCGTAATCTACAAAACATATTAACCGCAAGATTAGCCTCACCAATCTGAGCATACTGATTAATTAAAGCATTCCACGCCACAACTTCTTTATAACACATTCGCTCAAAAACACACATTGCTGATTTAAAGTCATCACATTTGGCATACATGGCAACAAGTGAAGTTTCTATAGACATATCAGAGTTAATTCCCTTTTTAATTGAATAACAATGTAAACTTTTTCCTAGTTTCTTGCAGCATAACTCTGCACATGCGGGAAGAACACCAACTATTGTTACCATACTTGGTTCAAATCCTGCAAACTGCATATCACGAAATAAGGAAATCGCTTCTTCATAATAACCGGATTGTGTAAATGCTGCAATAACTGCAGACCAAGCTACCATATCTTTTCCAGAAAGATTATGAAATAAATCTCGAGCCTTTTCAAACTCTCCACATTTTGCATACATTGTTATAAGAGGTGTACACACACGAATATCAGAATCAAACCTGTTTTTCTTCACACATTCATGAATGATTTTTCCTGTTTCTAAATCGTGTATTTCACCAGCTGCTGATAAAGCACTAACAACTGATACGATATTTACGTTTAGACCACTGTTCATCATTTGATCAAATAATTCCAGGACTTCATAGTGACACCCATTGAGTGAAAATCCAGCCATCATTGTACCCCATGAAACATCGTCTGGATTTTGCATCAGTTCAAATACTTGATAAGCGATATCAGTTCTTTCACATTTGGAGTACACATCAATCAATCCATTCACAACATTATTTGGAAAACGTCTCCTAATTACATACCCATGAACACAATTGCACAATCTAACACTTGATAGCTTACAAACTGCAGGAAACAAATTCACAAACTAACACTGTTAGGCTGAACTCCCCCATCAAACTGCATATTCCGAAAAACCTCGACTGCTTGCCCGAAATCAGAACTTTGCGATAACCCTGCCACCATGGCATTCCACACAGCTACATCTCTCTGAGGCATTTTATCAAACACTTCACGTGCACAAACCAACTGCCCACATTTACAGTACATATCTATAAGTCCAGTCCCAATGTAAATATCATATTCTAACCTATTCTTAACAATCTCTTCATGAATCAAAACACCCTTTTCAATATCCAAAAGCAAAGTACAAGCTTTAAGTACATACGTATAAGTGTACTTATCAGGCTGTACTATAAAATCGTCATTATTTACCATTTTATTGTATATAATTACTGCTTCTTGATATTGTTTTGATCTAATATGTGCTTTAATCATTGAATTACATAATATAACATTTGGATATGATGTTGAATTAAATACTAATCGAGAAAGATTGATTTTTTTGAAGGATGAGTATGATTGTATGAGATGGGAGTTTGTATAATTGCTGTGTGCGAAGCCTGTGACTATTAATTGGGTGTGAATTTGAAGAAGGTGGTTTAGGGTTTTAGCTGTGGAGATGAAACTGATTATATGGTGGTGATTGTTGAAGGAAATTTGTGAAGGGTAATTATGAAAGGCTTTGGAGATGGAATTAAGGTGTTTTGGATGTAAGTTGCGATGATTGTATGTAAGGAAGAGTTTGATTTGTTTCATCTTTCTGATTTGAGTTTCATGAAGGATGACGATGGATCTAAAACATGATTGCAAAAAATCATATGTTATTCATATGTTATTCACTTTCTTTTAACCTTCTTTTTCTCCTCCACCTTAATAACTTCTTCATTCATTCAAAAATCATAAACCCACACATATAAAATCAAAATCAAAATCAAAATCAAAATTTTCCATCCATCAAAACCTGGATCAAACATTAATTAATTGGCAGTCAAGAACTATAACATGTACTGCTATAAACTTATCATCCACAATCCCAGCCATTTATAAACAAACATTCAACCACATTACTCCCACACCCGACAACAGCATTTTCGCAGGCCAGTCTACTGGCTGAAGATGTTTTGATCAGCATGTCGAAGCCAAATGGCTACTCGAGTTCAAAGTCGTGTGATAATCGAGTAACATCCTTTTTGATCTTCAATTTCCCGGAGTCATGGTCTCGAGTAGATTGCCGGAACGTTTTCGAGAAGTACGGTACTCTTATAGATGTGTTCTTTCCACGAAAGAGATTGTCGAGCGGTCAACGTTTCGGGTATGTTCGTTTTGACGACATTACTGATGTCGATTCTTTCACAAAAACCCTGAATACCATTCAAGTTAATGGGAAGTGGATTCGTGCTTACAAGGCCTTGGAAAGAAATATTGTTCATCGTTCACCGTGTACGGATCGTGAGAAAAAAATGAATGTTGAGGGATTTGATGACTTTCCACCTGCTCCTTGGAGCTGTGGGCTGTCCAATCCATCGAAATGGGAAGGGAAAAGCTTCGTTGAGTCACTTACAGGTTCTATCAACGTCACCAAGGTGTCTCAGATTCCTGTAAACAATAGTATCGAGTTAAAAATCGGTGACAAATATATCGAAATTAATCTCCCCGAGTCGGTGAAAAATCACAATCTAGTCTTTAGTTTCAACAAGGATCGACTAATCTGGTCATTGGTCGAAGTGAATCAAAAGGTTTTTGAGGCAGATTCTGGAGTTGCTGTTGAAATGTCCACAAAAAATCAGTCCAATTCAGAACCGAACAAAAGTTCTAGCGTGGGAGAAAATATTTTTTCAAGTGAGGATGTGAATTTTGGAACCTGGGATGAAGGGAACAAGGATAAATCCGGAGACCGTCCAATTAAACCTGGATATGCAGATGGTTCAGATGAAACTGAAGAAGGTGAGTTCATCCCGGCCGACGTCTGCTTCGAAAAGAAGTCTGCTTCTGATGCGTGTGAGGATTTTCAGGTTGAATCTGAGGTGTTTCAGGTTGATTCCGTTAAATTTCCGGTCGATTCCTCACCGAATTTAATCTCAGACGTGGAACCGTCGATGTGTGATTATCAATGTCCGAACGTCGATGTTGTGAATTCCAATGGCTGCTCTGCAGATCTCGAGGGAGTTAAATGCACGCGTGACTTGGGATTGGGTAAAGATTGCATGCGTGATTTTTCGGTTCCTGAACCTAAAAGTCCATTGAAAACTCAAGGTGGGCTTGAGACTAATACACCATGTGGGCCAGCCCAATGTATTATTTCTGAGCTAAACAATTATGCAGCAAATGGGACGAACCTAGTTTCCGATGATCGAGATCTGGGTGACTCTTGTCTAAACAAACGCGAATGTGTCGAATCGCAGGACGTGACTAAAGTTGCTCGTTTTCGTGTTAAGAAGAAAAAAATTCCCCCATTGATTAAAAGTCATTTTATTAAATACGTTTGGGGGAGGAGTAATATGAAACGTAGACGACGTCGAGAAAATTTTCGTTGGCATGAAAGATATTTTATCGAGAATGTGATGCATGCTTCGGATGAGGACGATGATGATGTTGGTTGCTGCTCATGTTGCTCCTCTTGTGCGCCCTCGGATTCGGATAATGAACCCCCTGAGTCTCCTTAGTGTCGTCGGGTGTTTTTGTGTGTCTTCGAGCTAATGTCCCTTTAGGGTTTCGTGCGAGTTTATTATAGGTTTTTGCGTCGTCTCGTGTGCGTTTTAGGCGATCGGTGTGTTTCTAGCTTCTTGCTAGTGTTTTCATGTACTTCTTTTATTTTTATATATATAATCTTCTTGCCTTTCAAAAAAAAAAAAAAAAAAAAAAAAAATAAAAAAAAAAATCTAAAACATGATTGCTTGTATTGGTCTAAAGATTTTAAAAAGTGGCATATATATATAGTATATCATACAGATGAACCAGGTTCTTTTTTAACTACGGAATACTAAAAATGACAGTCTACGGGTTATATAATAAACTTATAACCGGGTAAACGGATACATTTTTTATTTTTATTTTTTTATGTTGGGACTATCATATCATATACTCCGTAAGTGGATTAATTTTAATCGGTTATACTAAACAGGTTATCTTGTGATAGTTTTTGCAACTCAAATATGTTGCTAGTGATATCCAAACTCTATTAATCTCTGAGAATATGACAATCTCAAATCACTTGCTATTCGATAATATGAATGACGAACATGTTTTATAACTCGTACAGTAGATGCTTTCTGAAAATTACATGACTATACAAGTACCAATCTCTCTTTCATGTTATAGTTGATTAAAAAAAAAAAAAAAAAAAAAAAAAAAAAAAAAAAAAAAAAAAACTATTCTGGCAGGGTGCCTTATATGGTTAGTTTGATCACTTTAGACCACGATCACTAGTAGTTTCTAAGTTTCTGGGCGTAATACTCTGCTTCATGAGAACACTTGATATAGGAACTAAACATAGACCTCTGTTGCATAAGCCTGATTCTACCTCCTCATTGTGTTGTGTATCCTGCAGCAACTTCTGTTCACATAATATATTATTCCTATTACTATTTACATTGACATTTATAGTCGGCTATAATGATTTTAGGTTAGGACTTAGCTTTATGATAATGAAATATACCTGAATTTGGTCATGAAGGAGATTGATAGAGATATGAGCTTCTTGAAGCACTGAAGCGGTGTCTGTCTGCACAAGCCACGAATTATGTATAAGATTTGTTTATTCAAAAACCGATTATGTATCATACTTCGATATTTGGTTTACAAAAATACACAAAAAATAAAGAAAATTGTCGAAAATATAGAACCTTTCCTTAAGGAGAGACAAGCTTCTGCAGGGCTGTAATCTTGTCAGCTAGCTTTTGGCTTCTTCTCATAGGCACCTGTATCACATTTCATAATTATTAATTTCATTCATTAATGGTAGTTAAGATGTCCATAAAATGAGCTATCCAATTACATGTTAATAATTATACAAACCCGTTCTCTTACACATCTAATTCGTTGTATTTGTTCCTTATGTGCAAGTTTCTTGTTTACAACCTTTTGATCGTGAACATCATTCATACGTTTCTTGTTCAGACCAGGACTATAATTACTGTCTGTAAGTGCAGATTGGTAGTCGATCATAAAGGGGCGTTGAATAGGAACATTATCAAGAAGTCGTCTATGCTCAGGCTGTTGATAGTAGTTATGCACTTCTGGGTCAAGTCGAAAGTTTTGGCCATAGATTCTGTGAATTTACATACATTGTTATAAGTAAGTTATAACAACGGGTCCTTGTACATAATGAAGATGCATATGTGTTTAAATAACATTTTAATGGGTCGTTGTACATTCTACAAGGGTAAAACAGTTTTTAAGTAACTAAAACTGCATTAGTTGCAGAGTATTGAACTTACTTTTTATATAATGGACATAAGTTTATATAATTATATACATACATTTTGTCGTCGTCTGGTATATCTGCAAGTCCCTCGTGGAAAGTGGACGAGGAGGACACTTCATTATTCATGTTTCCTGCATGTTTTTTAAAGTATTTGATTTAAAACTTATGTTAGTAGTCATCAAAACTACTAAAGTGAGATGGTCCCAATTATATGAACAAACTCAAGCAAATGATACAAGATATCTACTTACCAACGCTATATAGTTTAGATAAAAACGATGGTAGGATGCCGTAGCTCATTCCCAAAGTATTTTTGTTAACAATGCCTGCAAAAGGAACATTATGATACACATTAATATCTAGAAAGCGAGATTGTGCTCTTATGCAGGAGACAACTCGAGTTTTGTTAAAAACGGTCAAGGTTTTCGATATCTGGCGAATAAAGATACAAAAATGAATGTATCTGATGTAAACATACAAGAAGTAAGAGTTGTACCTGTCAATATGAAGACTTGGATTGTGGATGGAACTAAGGGGGTTGAATGGCCATTTATGCTTGTAATAAGGGCGGCTGCTGCAGTCAAGGTGTTAGTTTAATCCAGTTTGACTTGCTTATTTAGCTTGTTTATTATACTGATCATGAAAACCGTCCTCTTTGATTACTTTAGTTCCTTTATTAAACTTACAAACAGGAAGAAATATAATAGATGAAAAATACACGTGAACGTGATGTTTTTTGTTCATGTGAAATATTTGTTGAATAGGTTGGTTAGCTATATTGCATAAATATAAAACCTAGTGGCAATTTTAAGGGTTATTATATACATTAGTATACACATAAATAAATGAGTTAAAGTCATAAATAGATCATATACTTTCATTTTTTTCCTAATATCGGCTATATACCCTAAAAAAATACTAATGTAGGTTATATACTCTTAAAAGTTGTATCGATGTACACACATTTAACAAGTTACCAGCTGAACCAGTAAAGTTAATTGTCTAACATTTTTTTTGCATTTTATATGGCTACAAATAGGTCATATACTTTCAGTTTTGTTCCGATGTAGGCTATATACTTTCACTTTTGTTCCGATTTATCACCAATGTCATTCTCCACGTAGGATGTCACGCCATCGTTTAATTGTTTATCCGGTTAATAAGTTTTGTCCATTCATTTTAGTACACTTTATGAAAGTATATAGCCTACATCAGTATTTTTCGGGGAAAGTGTAACATCCCGTTTTTCCCGTACATGCCTAAAGGTACGTGTTTAACCATTTGTACGTTTATATTTCGTTGTTTATGATAAATAAACATAAGTGTTAGTTGTTGTGTAAATGTATATATGAATATAATATATATGCTTAAGAAGGTATGCATGTATAAGTATATGCATGAGTTTTGATGGCGTTAAGTCGGGCGAGGCCTTAGGATGAAGTCTAGTGTATATGAGAAACGAGAACGAAGCTTAAAAGTCGTGTAAATCTTTGTAAGTTTAAATATGGAAAGGTGGTCAGACTGCGGCCATTGTCGCGCCGCGGAGAGGAAGGTCGCGCCGCGACATATAACGCGAATCAAGAGTCATGAAACATATTAAACGGCTCAAATTTTATGTGCATTGCCTCGCCGCGACATATGGGGTCGCGCCGCGACCCACTGGGTGAACTGGTTCCGGTTTTAGCTTTTAAAAAGAGTGAATCAAGGGTATTTTTCATCTTTTTGCGTGTAGATCTGATTGAGACTTTAAGTCTCAGCCACTTATCCTTATTATCCATTTTCTTCTCTATTTTCCTCTCAAAACATAAAAACCCAATTGAATTCAAAGTGATTTGAGAGTGAAGATTTGAGAGTTGATCTTTGGAGCAAGAATTAAAGTTGTTCTCCTCGTTCTTAGCTACGAGTGGATAGTGTTGGTAAGTCTTAACTCCGTATTTTGAGTTTTAGTTAATTTATGGCTAGGGTTTGGCCATTTGGGACTTGTAAGACCCATTTGGGGATTAAATGGGTGGATTTGGGTTAATTTGATGTAAGAAAACCCAAATGGTGTTAACCTAGGGTTTGTTCATGTAATTGGGGTTTTGTAAGTGTTAAATTGAGTTGTTAGTCACTAACACACTTGTAAATGATGAAAGCTTGTTAAAGGGTTAAGTTTGACCAAGTTTGTGTGTATAAGTGTTAAAATGGGTCAAATGAGTCATGGTTGACCTAATTGGGTGAAATGGGTATGAAATACCCATAGTTGTGTTAGTTGGTGATATTAGGCTCCAATCACTAACTTTTAGTAATTTATGACGAGTCATGGCCATTAATGGCGGTTTGGTGGGTGTGAGTCATTTAATGCGGTTAGGACATTAAATGCTCAAGAATTGAGTGATAGTGGTTAATTCCACTAGGTTGTATGTTAATTAAATGCATAATGTGATAGGTGCATTTCCTTGAAGGTTGCGAGCTTGATTCACTAGATCATCAAAGGCGATAAGGTGAGTGGAATAATTATATGCGTGCATATATGAT
The DNA here is from genome assembly GCF_046630445.1 of Rutidosis leptorrhynchoides. Taxonomy (NCBI): domain Eukaryota; kingdom Viridiplantae; phylum Streptophyta; class Magnoliopsida; order Asterales; family Asteraceae; genus Rutidosis; species Rutidosis leptorrhynchoides. The sequence continues at coordinate 27,271,112 of NC_092335.1, forward strand.
GTATTTATTTGTGTGGTATGAGTTGTGAAGTGTCGACGTGTTAAGACACCACTTCTCACGTGGCGTGTGATGACCCAAAAAATTTCGACTTATTTAAACCAATTCTCTATACGATTTATTATTTTGACAGGTTAAACAAAGTCTGTTAGATTGAGTCTCAAAATTTTAGAACTGTTTCATATATTCAATTACCTTTGACTACTCTCGACGATTCGTGAACAATTATATGTATGTATGTATGTGTGTGTATATATATATATATATATATATATATAAGATGTACAAGTAAAAAAAAACGACTTTCCTACAGTAAAAACGACTTTGCTACAGTAAAACACTTTTTGCTACAGTAAACACTATTTGCTACAATAAACACTATTGCTACAGTACCACTATTTGCTACAGTAAACACTATTTTATGTCGACGAACTAGCAAACAAAAGCGGATCAGGCGGCCATGCGATCGCATGGCAAAAACACTGAAAACTCATGCGATCGCATGAGCTACAGAAAATGGAAAAGTACTATAAATACGCCTGTTTGCTCGACGGATTCTTCACATTTTTTTTCTTCTTCTATAATCTGTATTTATGTAGTGACCCGAACTTTTCCATGTTTATATATATATTAAATGAAATTGTTATTTACATGATTAAGTATTTCCAACATGTTAAGCAATCAAACTTGTTAAGACTTGATTAATTGAAATAGGTTTCATATAGACAATTGACCACCCAAGTTGACCGGTGATTCACGAACGTTAAAACTTGTAAAAACTATATGATGACATATATATGGATATATATATATATAGTTAACATGATATTATGATAAGTAAACATATCATTAAGTATATTAACAATGAACTACATATGTAAAAGCAAGACTACTAACTTAATGATTTTGAAACGAGACATATATGTAACGATTATCGTTGTAACGACATTTAATGTATATATATATCATATTAAGAGATATTCATACATCATATTATCATGATAATATAATAATTTAAAATCTCATTTGATATTATAAACATTGGGTTAACAACATTTAACAAGATCGTTAACCTAAAGGTTTCAAAACAACACTTACATGTAACGACTAACGATGACTTAACGACTCAGTTAAAATGTATATACATGTAGTGTTTTAATATGTATTCATACACTTTTGAAAGACTTCAAGACACTTATCATAATACTTCTACTTAACAAAAATGCTTACAATTACATCCTCGTTTAGTTTCATCAACAATTCTACTCGTATGCACCCGTATTCGTACTCGTACAATACACAGCTTTTAGATGTATGTACTATTGGTATATACACTCCAATGATTAGCTCTTAGCAGCCCATGTGAGTCACCTAACACATGTGGGAACCATCATTTGGCAATTAGCATGAAATATCTCATAAAATTACAAAAATATGAGTAATCATTCATGACTTATTTACATGAAAACAAAATTACATATCCTTTATATCTAATCCATACACCAACGACCAAAAACACCTACAAACACTTTCATTCTTAAATTTTCTTCATCTAATTGATCTCTCTCAAGTTCTATCTTCAAGTTCTAAGTGTTCTTCATAAATTATACAAGTTCTAGTTTCATAAAATCAAGAATACTTCCAAGTTTGCTAGCTTACTTCCAATCTTGTAGAGTGATCATCCAACCTCAAGAAATCTTTCTTATTTACAGTAAGATATCTTTCTAATATAAGTTAATACTCATATTCAAACTTTGATTCAATTTCTATAACTATAACAATCTTATTTCGAGTGGAAATCTTACTTGAACTTGTTTTCGTGTCATGATTCTACTTCAAGAACTTTCAAGCCATCCAAGATCCTTTGAAGCTAGATCCATTTGTATCTTTTCCAGTAGGTTTATCCACAAAACTTAAGGTAGTAATGATGTTCATAACATCATTCGATTCATACATATAAAGCTATCTTATTCGAAGGTTTAAACTTGAAATCACTAGAACATAGTTTAGTTAATTCTAAACTTGTTCGCAAACAAAAGTTAATCCTTCTAAATTGACTTTTAAAATCAACTAAACACATGTTCTATATCTATATGATATGCTAACTTAATGATTTAAAACCTGGAAACACGAAAAACACCGTAAAACTGGACATACGCCGTAGTAGTAACACCGCGGGCTGTTTTGAGTTTGATAATTAAAAACTATGATAAACTTTGATTTAAAAGTTGTTCTTCTGGGAAAATGATTTTTCTTATGAACATGAAACTATATTCAAAAATCATGGTTAAACTCAAAGTGGAAGTATGTTTTTCAAAATGGTCATCAAGACGTCGTTCTTTCGACTGAAATGACTACCTCTTACAAAAATGACTTGTAACTTATATTTCCGACTATAAACCTATATTTTTTCTGTTTATATTCATAAAATATAGTTCAATATGAAACCATAGTAATTTGATTCACTCAAAACGGATTTAAAATGAAGAAGTTATGGGTAAAACAAGATTGGATATTTTTTGATTTTTGTAGCTACGGGAAATATTAACAATTCTATACAAATCATATCATAGCTAAATTATATTGTATTATACATGTATTCTAATATATTATGTAATCTTGGGATACCATAGACACGTATGCAAATGTTTTGACCTATCATATCGACCCATGTATATATATTATTTGGAACAACCATAGACACTCTATATGCAGTAATGTTGGAGTTAGCTATACAGGGTTGAGGTTGATTCCAAAAATATATATACTTTGAGTTGTGATCTAGCCTGAGACGTGTATACACTGGGTCGCGGATTGATTCAAGATAATATATATATCGATTTATTTCTGTACATCTAACTGTGGACAACTAGTTGTAGGTTACTAACGAGGACAGCTGACTTAATAAACTTAAAACATCAAAATGTATTAAAAGTGTTGTAAATATATTTTGAACATACTTTGATATATATGTACATATTTGTTATAGGTTCGTGAATCGACCAGTGACCAAGTCTTACTTCCCGACGAAGTAAAAATCTGTGAAAGTGAGTTATAGTCCCACTTTTAAAATCTAATATTTTGGGATGAGAATACATGCAGTTTTATAAATGTTTTATGAAATAGACACAAGTAATTGAAACTACATTATATGGGTGAATGATCGAAGCCGAATATGACCCTTTTGCTTGGTAGCCTAAGAATTAGTAAACCGATCTACTAATTGAAGCGAATCCTAAAGATAGATCTATTGGGCCTAACGAACCCCATCCAAAGTACCGGATACTTTAGTACTTCGAATTCGTTTTTATCATGTCCGAAGGATTTCCCGGAATGATAAGGGATATTCTTATATGCATCTTGTTAATGTCGGTTACCAGGTGTTCACCATATGAATGAATTTTATCTCTATGTATGGGATGTATATTGAAATATGAAATCTTGTGGTCTATTATTATGATTTGATAATATATAGGTTAAACCTATAACTCACCAACATTTTTGTTGACATTTTAAGCATGTTTATTCTCAGGTGATTATTAAGAGCTTCCGCTGTCGCATACTTAAATAAGGACGAGATTTGGAGTCCATGCTTGTATGATATTGTGTAAAAACTGCATTCAAGAAACTTATTTCGTTGTAACATATTTGTATTGTAAACCATTATGTAATGGTCGTATGTAAACAGGATATTTTAGATTATCATTATTTGATAATCTACGTAAAGCTTTTTAAACCTTTATTGATGAAATAAAGGTTATGGTTTGTTTTAAAATGAATGCAGTCTTTGAAAAACGTCTCATATAGAGGTCAAAACCTCGCAACGAAATCAATTAATATGAAACGTTTTTAATCAATAAGAACGGGACATTTAAATTTATATTTATAATTATAATTATAATTATAATTTAAGTTTAATAATAATAAGGTATATACGAGGGTGTTTTTAATTCGGGTTTCAAACTGTTTTAAACTAAGGAAATATTGGGTATTAATCGGGGTATTGTTCTTGAATCCAAGGTCAACCATACAGTCGTCTACCATCATTACGTCTACGCAATTTGCCTACAATATTGAGTCTCAATATTGAACTGTGAGTTTATAGTCTCCCTTTTTAAATACTTTAAATATTTTTGGGCTGAGAATACATGCAATTTATTTTAAACGCAATAAGACACAAGTACATACTAAATTCTACACTGAGTTAAACCGAAAATCCCTTAGCTTTGGTAACTAGTAGCTGCCAGTACATAGGATATGGACTGGTGGGCATGAATAATTGTATATGGATCCATAGGGCTTGACACCCCCGTCCGAGCTAGAGCGCTAGCCTTTTAACGGACGTATGTTATTTGAGGTTATGACACGTTGGTTTGCGTGTATTAAAATGAATGGGGTAATTATCATTATAACGTTAAAGTTTAGTTACCAGGGTGCTCTGTTACGTAGAATCTATTGATAAATTTTTGATGAAATCTTGTGGTCTATCTTTATATATAATTATGACTCGAGCAATTAAACCTATAACTCACAACATTCGTGTTGACTTTTTAGCATGTTTTATTCTCAGGTCCTTAGACTGCTTCCGCTGTGATGTGCTTGTTGCCTGCATGGAGTCTCTCATGCTTTGTATAAAGTTTATTGTATTCGAAATAAAACTGCGTTGTGTAATAAATAATTTGACTGTGATGTCAAACTGTATGATAAAAACTTATGTATTTTGGGGATTTTCTTATACCTAAGCACTCACCCACATGTTTATAACTTTCTATGTTTAGAAAGTCACTTATTTTAATGAATGCAATATTTTATCAAAATGTATCATATAGAGGTCAAAACCTCACTGTGGAATCAATGATTAATGTGCCACATCAATAGCGATTTTGACGGGTCGTTACATGGCGAGTGAAGTGTCGATGTGTTAAAACACCACTCGGGAGTGAAGCATCGATGTGTTAAGATGCCACTCCGAGGGATGTAACGAGTGAAGTGTCGACGTGTTAAGACACCACTCGGGGTGAAGTGTCGACGTGTTAAGACACCACCCGGGGTGAAGTATCGACGTGTTAAGATGCCACCCGTGGGGTTAGTGTACGACGTGTTAAGTGCACTAACGGTTGTTGTGAACACCGATGGGAAATTTAAGTACCATTCCTTGTACGATTGGTTAACCATGGTTGTACGCTGTAATGTAGCATATTATATTGTTCGAGTTAGATGCTATCGTTATGCTAGCTCGTGTGATTGGAAGTTTAGTTATTATACTTGCGATGGTATGATTATTTATATTGCTAGCATGTATGCGGTAAATGCGTAAGTGATTGCAAGTAAGTAGGTTGTATATGTAATCATGTAATTATTGCACTCACTAAGCATTAGCTTACCCCTCTCGTTGTTTATCTTTTTAGATGCAGGTGCGGATAAGGGAAAAGTGGTTGTTGGGCACTAGGTGTCCCTTGATGAAGCTTGTCGAAGCTTTTGAAGTTGGCCTAGTGTTTTGGGTAGTTTAGCCCCAAACCATGCTCGAAGTGTTGTTTGGTTTAAAACTATCATTTGTGAATGGGTCAAACTTGTATTACATTTGTTAAGGGCCTTCTTGCCGTTTGTAAACATTTAACTTGTGATGTTGTTTAATGGGTTATATGTAACCGTTCAGTTTGGCGCTAACGGTTTATCATTTAAAAAAAATATATCGTATGGAATACGGGTTGGCTTGTTTCAAGTGGTATCAGAGCATGGTCTAAGGGATTTAGGCGACTTGAGATAGGTGCCTAGACTTAGACTTTATTGTGTGTGCGCTTTATGCGGGACTTGTAGGACTTCAGGTCGAAATTGGGAATTGTTAATGCATAGGTTTATGTGAACTAACCTTGCGCTATTTATTTTGTGTTGCATTTGCAATCATCAAGCGAGATAGACGTTGTACTAGTGAGTTAGTGCGATGTGCTCACGTAGTAATGACTAGCTACCATTATTACGGGTGCAAATCGTGTCAAACAAGCGATGTACGACGATTGTCGAGCAAGATGGGGCGGTAATGTGAATATGTAAGTGTCATGTCTTTTCGTTTCGTTATTTAACCTCTTCTGTTTTATAGAATGAAGATGAGAAACGGACACGACACCGAAAATGGGTGCATGAGCGAGGACCCCGAGTTCACGGCTAAGGTTGAGGCCATTTTGAAAAGTCATCATGCGTCTTTCCTAGAAGATGTTAAGAAGATGTTTCTAGATATGATTGACGAGCAATTAGTCAACGTAGTAAAGGAGCAAATTAAAGTTGTCCTTCAAGAGGACAATGTTGGAAGACGAGAATTTTTCTATAAGAATTTCAAAGATGCTCAACCTCCCACTTTTGAGGGCGAACGGGATCCACTTAAGAGTGCCCGATGGATCTCCAATATGGAGGGGGCTTTTCGTACTTGTGAATGTCCGCTTGATAAAAAGACAAGGTATGGTTGTAGCATATTGTGAGGTGACGCTAAATTGTGGTGGGATGCGAAAATCCAAGTTTATGGTGAAGAACAATGTATGAATTTTACTTGGGAAGAGTTTAAGGCGGAGTTTTTCCAAGAGTACCGAACTTTGGGCGATCTTACTAGACTTAAGGACGAGTTGCGTTCCTTGAGGCAAGGGTCGATGGATTTGAACACTCTTAAATCCGTTTTCTTGTCAAAAACCCAATGTTGCCCTAAGTATGTTTGGAATGATAAAATGTTGAAGGAAGACTTCTATCGAATCTTGAATGACAATTATCAAGAAAAGATTAGTGTGAACGTGGTGAAAAGCTTTGATGAGTTGTTTGATATGGCCAAAGGTTTCGAGTCGCTCATCTTGAGAAAGAGTGGCTATAATTTTGGCAAGAGGAAGTTTGAAGCTACTAGTCATTCGAACTTTTCAAACAAGAAGAACAAGAAGGGCTCCGAGAGTGTTGGTAGTGTGAAGAAGGGTGCTTCCGGAGATTTTACTTATGCTTGCTACAATTGTGGGCAAAAGGGGCACATGGCTCGTGAGTGCCCGAAACCATCATCCACAACCAAGCTCACTTGTTTTAATTGCAGTAAAGAAGGGCATAATGTAGTGACCCGTCCTAATCCATCTGGACGAAGTCTTCAACAGTTGGTCCCATTGCGAGGTTCTGACCTCTATATGCCATGAACGACTCCATGTAATATGAGCAAATGCACAGCGGAAGATTTCTTTCATACCTGAGAATAAACATGCTTTAAAGTGTCAACCAAAAGGTTGGTGAGTTCATAAGTTTATTATAAAACAATAAAATTCATCATTTTGATAGACCACAAGATTTAAATGCTGCATGGTACAAATGGGCCCGAATCCTATACCCACCTGTAATGTATATGCGATATCTTTTAAATACAGTACATTTTTCTCGTGTACGAAATCATCTTTCATAAATCTTAGTAACCGTACACATATCTTGTGCACAAAAATAACATACACATAACCTGTGTATAAAATCATTCTCTCGATACATAACATTCACATCAACTGGTGGCAATTATCATGTCCACATAATTCAATGGTGGCAATTATCATGTCCACATAATTCAATGGTGGCAATTATCATGTCCACATAATTCAATGGTGGCAATTATCATGTCCACATAATTCAATAATAATCCGCAGAACTTCTGTCTGCATAATAATTCATTCGAGGAATGTTTTGCATGTGTCTATCTCGTCAAACATTTATAAAAGCATATCATGTATTCGCAGTCCAAAATATATTTCAAAAGCATTTAATAAAACAGTTGTAAAAACAGCGCATGTATTCTCAGTCCCAAAAATGTAAAGAGTAAAAGGGATCAAATGAAACGCACGCATATAAATATTGTAAAACAGTTAATAAAGCATTTGCATGTATTCTCAGCCCAAAAATGTAATGAGTAAAAAGGGAACAAATGAACTCACCATACTGTATTTTGTAGTAAAAATACATATGACGACATTGAACAAATGTAGGGTTGACCTCAGATTCACGAACCTATATCCAGTATATTTATTAACACACATATACTAACATTTAAACAAATTTATGTTAATAATTTATATGTTATATTAATAAATACATGAATTTATATCTATTTTATATAATTTAAATAATTAATATTTATATAATAGATTCTTATTAAAGTGTTTAATTAGGATATAATATATATGTTATTTATTACAAATATTATGTATTAATACTTAAAATATTATATAATATCTAAAAATTAATATTTATATATATGGTTCAATTAAAATATATTTATATATTATTTGTATCTTAATTATATTAACATTTTATTGAAACAAAATAGTATCTAATTTTAATATAAATGTAAAACATATATATATATATATATATATATATATATATATATATATATATATATATATATATATATATATATATATAAATTTATAAATGTCATTTAATTTATAAATAATACTAAAATAATGATACTAATAATAATAATAATAATAATAATAATAATAATAATAATAATAATAATAATAATAATAATAATAATAATAATAATAATAATAATAATAATAATAATAAATCTACCTCAAAAATAAGGTTCCTAAAAAAGAATTGTCAAAGCCTAGACTCGAACCCGTAACCTCTCGCTCCCCGTCAACGCCCTTAACCATAGCACCATCTGCTTCCTTCTAATTTATTTCTCGGATTAAATTCTTTTAACCCCTGTGTGACTGTATCCTTCTGCTTCATCATCTAAAAAAAATAAAAACTTTGCAGCTCCCCAGGCTCGAACCTGTGACCTTCTGAATAAGCATAAACACCCTTAATTTAACGACCCGTCAAGGTACACTTGATGACCATCGTTATCTTGGTCCCACAGCTTGATCATAACTCTATATGAATTTAATAAATAACCTTGCATTCTTTATTTAAAAATGATTTTCTATAAAGAAAACCTATCAAAATATGTAAGTTTAGAAAAAAACATACATTATTACTTAACCAAAAGTTGACCAAAACAAAGTCAACAGCATCTACTATTAAATGTATCAAAATAGAATGCAAGTTATTGTTTAACAAAAGCTGCCATCATAAATATGCAGACTCTCTAAGCACAGCGGAAGCAATCAATCATGAACCTGAGAATAAAACATGCGAGTAACTGTCAACAAAAATGTTGAGTGAATTATAGGTTTAATATTGCAAACAATATTTAATTTAAACCGTAAAAATTTATGTTTGAAAACATAAAAACTCCTTTTTGGACCACAAAATTATATGCTAGAAAACATATAAAAACATTATTCCATTTTCCGTGAGCCACCTGGTAACCACTTAACCATTTATTTACCCTTGCCAAACACAATAAATAATATACACCGAACAAGTGTATCTACAACAAAATACGAAGTACTAAACATTCCGATTATAAATTGCTAGCGCGACTAGCTCGAAATGGGGTTGTCAAACCCGATAGATCTATCCATAGGATTCGCGTTCACCAGTAGAAACCAGTGATTACAATTACCAGATTAGGGAATATTTTTGTTCGACTCACAATGAATAATTTAAACCAACTTCCACTTGTCCAAAATATAAAATAAATTGCATGTATTCTCATCTCAAAATATTTAAAATAGAAAAATGGGACTATAACTCACCTTAATAGCAAACGAAGTAACCACACAAATATGCGAACAGCAAATGAAGTAAAGTGATCAGGAATGATCACAACGCCGACCTATAAATAAAGAAGGTCGATATAAATAACTAACTTAGGTCAAGTCTTAGTATGATAGCTATTGTACATGTTGCAAGTAGTAATAGAACAATACTCAATATGCATCAGTTTTATCAGAACAGTTTACGGACACACACTTTCTATTTTTAGAAAGTTTCTATTTTTAGCAGGTTTTCATTTTTGGAAAGTTTCTATTTTTGGAAAGATTCTATTTTTGGAAAGTTTCTATTTTTAGAAAGTTTCTATTTTTGGAAAGTTGCTACTTTAGGGAAGTTTATAAGTTAGGAAAGTTTTCTTAATTAGAAAGTCAACAAAAGTCAACAGAAAGTCAAAGTCAACCGAAAGTCAACTCAAAAGTCAACCTTGGTCAAACATAGTCAACGTTAATTTTAAAAGTGTAAGTTATAATAATAATATAAGTTATAACGTTTATTAAAGTTAGATATGTCAAATTATGTCATAACATAAGTTTAATTAAAGTAAAATAAATTATTAAAGTTAATATAAGTTTAAATGATATAATTAATATAATATAAGTATTTAATTAATTAATTAAATATTAGTCATAATGTAAGTATTATTAAATAATAATAAATTTTAAATCATATCATAAGTATTATTAAATAATAATGAATTATTAATCATATCATAAGTTTCTAATTATAATTATTAAATCATAAGTATTTAATAATTAAATTATAATTAAATAATAACTAAGCCTTATAATAATTAAATAATTAATTAATCCTTATTATAAGTCTTATAATAGTAGTCTCATAATATAATTTTAATACTTATCATAAGTATTTTCCATTAATAATGAAGTATCATTAATCATATGTTTAATTAAAATGTTAATTAAATCATAAGTATTAATTAAATGATATAATAAATATATATCATAAGTTGTAAATAATAATAATTACTTTTTTTATCATAAGTAATTAAATGATAATGAATCCATTATTTATATCATAAGTTTAATAATTAATCACAAGTTTTAAATCAAAAGTTCATCGGGTCGTATCCTGAGCCCCGGGTGTCGGTTTTCGGCGAGCCTTACATATATCTCCGCCTAAGCAAATCACCCGACACTTTGGTACACTCAAGAACACACCATGTACAGCCCACAAGTCATGATGTACAGCCAATTCACTACTTGGAACTTCAATTCAACCAAAATCGTGTTTTAGACGCAACGGGTGATTCGTGGCTCGGATTGAGATGACCCGAACATGAAAGTTCATCCCACCATCAGTCCTAACACACTAACACACCCTAGAGTCACCAATTATGGTCACAAAGTCGGACCAAACCTGGGTCATACCAAAATCACATTTCAATCTTAACAAAATACCACTTTGATCATATCTAGGGCTCCGGGAATCGAAACGACATGAATCCGGAGTCTAAAATTAATGTCATGATGAGAGGAACTCATCTAGATACTTTATTTTAACTTTTATATCAGTCAAAAATTTAGAAACACACGAAAAAGCTGCTGTCCCAATTATATCAAACCGAAAACATATGTTTACGAGTAATTCTACGCATACAAACACCATTACAACAACAAGTAATTATCATACTATTAATATATAATCAAAATAATAAAAATAAAGAAAAATTAAAAATCTAGGGTTAGAATTTATACCCTAATCAAGAATCAAATGATGTAGTCGCGTAGAGAACGAAGAGATGAATCCGATTATACTAAAAGCCCCATGAATCAAGCTTGAATTTTTGGTGAATGATGGTGATGTTGAGGATGCAGGTGACGGCCAAGAAAAGGAAGGAGGAAGATAGGATTTCACAAATTAAGGTTTAGGTTGAAATTAGAAGTAAAAGTGGTGTTTTGAACAAATACATCACTAGTTACAAAATTTGGCAAAACCATCCCCCTCCCCTTGATATTTTCGGCCAAAAATAGAAGGGTGGGCCCCACTTGTAGGCCATATTGAAGTATGGACTAAAAGCTTTTAGCCCGAATGCCCGAACAAAACCCGAAACACGAAAACGCTACTACGCGATTGATTTTTCGGAGAGATAACAATTACGCGACGAATAAAATATATAAACACTATATATAATCATATGATATTAAAATATCATATTTAAAATAATTAGGACTTAAAAATCCTAAAAGCTCGACTGTTGGTTTGAAAACCGAAAAGATTCGCCGGATAGAAATTCGCGACACGTAGAAACGTACAATTTAAGATATGAATACAAATATTCATATAACACATAATAATTAATATATTATTACAAAAATAATAATATAGGTCATAGAAATGATGTGGCACGAATAACAGTTAACGGTCATTAAATAATTAACGGTAAAAGATAACGGGAAAAGTAGGGTCGTTACAGTACCTTTCCGTTACGGAAATTTCGTCCCGAAATTTAAGCAGGTGCAGGGGTTGACTCAGCATCTGGGAAATATGCGGGTACTTCTGCTTCATCTGATCTTCACGCTCCCAAGTGAACTTGGGACCGCGTCTGGCATTCCATCTAACCCGGACAATTGGAATCCTACTCTGTTTAAGAGTCTTAACCTCTCGATCCATAATTTCGACAGGTTCCTCAATAAAATAAAGTTGCTTATCAATATGAAGTTCCTCCAGAGGAATTGTCTTATCGGCCTCGGCCAAACACTTCTTTAAATTCGACACGTGAAAAATGTCGTGAACAGCACTGAGTTCTTGTGGCAATTTCAAACGATAAGCCACGGGTCCAACTCTCTCAATAATCTCAAACAGTCCAACAAAACAAGGATTCAACTTTACCCTTTTACCAAAACGTATCACGCCCTTCCAAGGTGGTACCTTCAACATAACACGATCACCGACCTGAAATTCAATATCGTTCCTTCTCTTATTGGCATAGCTCTTTTGCCGACTTCTGGAAGTTCTCAAACTTTCCTTAATCCGTACGATCTTCTCGGTAGTTTCATGAAAAGTTCCCGGGCCTGTAAGTTAAGCATCCCCAACCTCATTCCAGCAGATAGGAGACCTGCACTATCTACCATACAGCATTTCAAAAGGTGCGGCTTAATACTTGCATGATAGCTGTTATTATAAGAAAATTCAGCCAGTGGCAAGTACTTATTCCAAACATTACTAAAATCAATGATGCATGCTCGTAACATGTCTTCCGACGTTTGAATGGTCCTTTCACTCTGACCATCTGACTGTGGATGATAAGCAGTGTTCATATCCAATTTAGTTCCCAAAGTATCTCGTAAGAACTGCCAAAACCTCGATGTAAATTGACTATCTCGGTCCGAAATAACACGGGAACACCATGTCTAGAAACAATCTCCTTCAAATACAAACGAGTAAGCTCCTCCATTGAATCCGTTTCTTTAATCGGCAAAAAGTGAGCCGACTTTGTGAGTCGATCTACAATCACCCACATGGTATCATAGCCACCCGCAACTCTCGGTAAATTTGTAATAAAATCCATTGTAATCCCTTCCCATTTCCACTCGGGAATCTCAGGTTGCACCAAAAGTCCAGACGGTTCCTGATGTTCAGCTTTAACCTTAGCGCAGGTCAAACACTTAGCCACATATGTAGCCACATCAGCTTTCCAATTAGGCCACCAATACAGCTCCTTAAGATCATGATACATCTTTCCTGAACCAGGATGAATAGAGTACCTAGACTTATGAGCCTCATCTAAAACAAGTTGTCGTAGATCACCAAACTCCGGAACCCAAAGATGTCTCGCAAAATACCGAGTACCATCGGTTCGTACATCTAACTGTTTACTCAAGCCTCGGACCTTCCCGTTACAAAATTCTCCTCCTTCAAGGCTTCTTGTTGAGCTGCAAGAATCTGCCTTGCGAGATTTGTTCAAATGGTCATATTCAAGGCCCTAAATCTTCGAGGTTCAATTCTCTCTTTTTGACTTAATGCAATGGCCACAACATTGGCCTTTCCCCGGAATGGCTAAAGGAGTTCACAATCAAAACCGTTCAACAATTCCACCCATCTTCGCTACCTCATATTCTACTGTCTTTGATCAAAGTTATGTTGAAGACTTTTGTGATCAGTGTACACTGTACATTTGACCCCACAAAAGTAATGTCTCCAATTCTTGAGTGCGAACACAACAGCTCCCAATTCTACATCATGGGTTGTATAATTCTGTTCACGAATCTTCAACTGACGTGACGCGTAAGCAATGACTTTCTTTTGTTGCATCAAAACACAACCAATAGTCTTGACACGAAGCATCACAATAGATAAACAAATCATCATTACCCTCAGGTAGTGATAATATCAGAGCGGTAGTCAACTTCTTCTTCAAAAGTTGAAAAGCAGTCACTTCTTCATCCTTCCACTCATACTTCTTCCCCTTGTGCGTTAAAGCAGTCAGAGGTTTCGCTATACGAGAGAAATCTTGAATGAACATTCTTTAGTAACCTGCCAACCCTAGAAACTGACGAATCTGAGTGGGGGTTTTCGGAAATTTCCCACTTTTCAATCGCCTCAATCTTAGCAGGGTCAACTTGTATTCCATGTTTACTAATAATATGTCCAAGAAATTGAACTTCTCTTAACTAGAAAGCACACTTAGAGAACTTAGCGTACTATTCTTCTTTTCTCAACAAATCAAGCACCAACTTCAAATGTTCTTCGTGCTCTTCATTACTCTTGGAATAAATAAGGATGTCGTCGATGAAAACGATAACGAATTTGTCTAGATAGGGTCTGCACACACTGTTCATGAGGTCCGTGAACACAGCAGGTGCGTTAGTCAATCCAGACGGCATAACAAGTGAAATGTCCCGTTCTTATTGATTAAAAACGTTCCATATTAATTGATTTCGTTGCGAGGTTTTGACCTCTATATGAGACATTTTTCAAAGACTGCATTCATTTTAAAACAAACCATAACCTTTATTTCATCAATAAAGGTTTAAAAAGCTTTACGTAGATTATCAAATAATGATAATCTAAAATATCCTGTTTACACACGACCAATACATAATGGTTTACAATACAAATATGTTACAACAAAATAAGTTTCTTGAATGCAGTTTTTACACAATATCATATAAGCATGGACTCCAAATCTCGTCCTTATTTAAGTATGCGACAGCGGAAGCTCTTAATAATCACCTGAGAATAAACATGCTTAAAACGTCAACAAAAATGTTGGTGAGTTATAGATTTAACCTATATATATCAAATCATAATAATAGACCACAAGATTTCATATTTCAATACACATCCCATACATAGAGATAAAAGTCATTCATATGGTGAACACCTAGTAACCGACATTAACAAGATGCATATATAAGAATATCCCCATCATTCCGGGACACCCTTCGGATATGATATAAATTTCGAAGTACTAAAGCATCCGGTACTTTGGATGGGGTTTGTTAGGCCCAATAGATCTATCTTTAGGATTCGCGTCAATTAGGGTGTCTGTTCCCTAATTCTTAGATTACCAGACTTAATAAAAAGGGGCATATTCGATTTCGATAATTCAACCATAGAATGTAGTTTTACGTACTTGTGTCTATTTTGTAAATCATTTATAAAACCTGCATGTATTCTCATCCCAAAAATATTAGATTTTAAAAATGGGACTATAACTCACTTTCACATATTTTTACTTCGTCGGGAAGTAAGACTTGGTCACTGGTTGATTCACGAACCTATAACAATATATACATATATATCAAAGTATGTTCAAAATATATTTATAACACTTTTAATATATTTTGATGTTTTAAGTTTATTAAGTCAGTTATCCTCGTTAGTAACCTACAACTAGTTGTCCACAGTTAGATGTACAGAAATAAATTGATAAATATTATCTTGAATCAATCCACGACCCAGTGTATACGTATCTCAGTATTGATCACAACTCAAACTATATATATTTTGGAATCAACCTCAACCCTGTATAGCTAACTCTAACATTCACATATAGAGTGTCTATGGTTGTTCCGAAATATATATAGATGTGTCGACATGATAGGTCGAAACATTGTATACGTGTCTATGGTATCTCAAGATTACATAATATACAATACAAGTTGATTAAGTTATGGTTGGAATAGATTTGTTACCAATTTTCACGTAGCTAAAATGAGAAAAATTATCCAATCTTGTTACCAATTTTCACATTTTTCTCATTTTAGCTACGTGAAAATTGGATAATTTTTCTCATTTTAGCTACGTGAAAATTGGTAACAAATCTATTCCAACCATAACTTAATCAACTTGTATTGTATATTATGTAATCTTGAGATACCATAGACACGTATACAATGTTTCGACCTATCATGTCGACACATCTATATATATTTCGGAACAACCATAGACACTCTATATGTGAATGTTGGAGTTAGCTATACAGGGTTGAGGTTGATTCCAAAATATATATAGTTTGAGTTGTGATCAATACTGAGATACGTATACACTGAGTCGTGGATTGATTCAAGATAATATTTATTGATTTATTTCTGTACATCTAACTGTGGACAACTAGTTGTAGGTTACTAACGAGGACAGCTGACTTAATAAACTTAAAACATCAAAATATATTAAAAGTGTTATAAATCTATTTTGAACATACTTTGATATATATGTATATATTGTTATAGGTTCGTGAATCAACCAGTGGCCAAGTCTTACTTCCCGACGAAGTAAAAATCTGTGAAAGTGAGTTATAGTCCCACTTTTAAAATCTAATATTTTTGGGATGAGAATACATGCAGGTTTTATAAATGATTTACAAAATAGACACAAGTACGTGAAACTACATTCTATGGTTGAATTATCGAAATCGAATATGCCCCTTTTTATTAAGTCTGGTAATCTAAGAATTAGGGAACAGACACCCTAATTGACGCGAATCCTAAAGATAGATCTCTTGGGCTTAACAAACCCCATCCAAAGTACCGGATGCTTTAGTACTTCGAAATTCATATCATATCCGAAGGGTGTCCCGGAATGATGGGGATATTCTTATATATGCATCTTGTTAATGTCGGTTACCAGGTGTTCACCATATGAATGATTTTTATCTCTATGTATGGGATGTGTATTGAAATATAAAATCTTGTGGTCTATTATTATGATTTGATATATATAGGTTAAACCTATAACTCACCAACATTTTTGTTGACGTTTTAAGCATGTTTATTCTCAGGTGATTATTAAGAGCTTCCGCTGTCGCATACTTAAATAAGGACGAAATTTGGAGTCCATGCTTGTATGATATTGTGTAAAAACTGCATTCAAGAAACTTATTTTGTTGTAACATATTTGTATTGTAAACCATTATGTAATGGTCGTGTGTAAACAGGATATTTTAGATTATCATTATTTGATAATCTACGTAAAGCTTTTTAAACCTTTATTGATGAAATAAAGGTTATGGTTTGTTTTAAAATGAATGCAGTCTTTGAAAAACGTCTCATATAGAGGTCAAAACCTCGCAATGAAATCAATTAATATGGAACGTTTTTAATCAATAAGAACGGGACATTTCACGAACTGGGACGAATGAAATATAGTTGCAACAATGAAGGAAGAAATATATAGATTAGTCACATCGGTGGCATATATATTTAAGGCAATTCTCTCAAAGGAGATAACGAGGATCATGGACTTCAAAGTAAATTTTCATTACATTTCCGAAAGGAAGACGTACGAAATGTGTGATATTTCAACGAGAGTGTACTCCCTTGTACAATGAGCGAGGAAATCTAGGATTCATCCGTATTCTTAAATTTATGTGCGGATGAAAAAAACGCGAATCATGGGTTATAAATAATGGCCGCCTCCAGGTGAGATGAATCTCCAAAAATAATTTCGTGCACCTCGATGTATTGAATCCTAGGATTGATGTTTACGAGGGTGTTGTGGTTGACAGCGAATATTGAGAGTAGAAACTCCTCAAACGGTCTAGTGTAATATATATCCATGATACCCACTATAACAACAGTTGGGGTAGAAACCCATCTAGCGCCTTTTCTACAATAGGGTGACCACCGAGTGTACCCCCAGAAAATTGATTTATCGGTCCGCGTTTCGGCCATGTTCAACCATAAGAGGGAAAATTTTATGAGCGCAAAGACTTTCCAACAAATTTTATAAAACCGGAATCCAAAGTGGTGTAAGAGTTTCTATCAATGAACTTAAGGGTAAGTTTCATCCTTAAACAGAGGATGAGAAGAACTGTGATCCAAACACTCTGTAGGGTAATGCGAAAATTTGATAAAATCAATCAAAGGAGTTTTGAAAAAGCTTTAAACGTTTGATGTGACAACATAAACGAAACGAAGTTCTTAGTAAATTTAGAAGTATGTACAACGTGTACCATTTTATATAAATAAAATTGACTTAGTTAAAACAGCTCAATAAATGAGTGGTCTTAAAATAATTTTGTAGGTAAGGATAAATTTATTCATTTGAATCCATATATACATATATGATTTTTATAAATTGTATACATGACAAAATATTTCATTACTTCTATTCACCCATAAATCCCGTGAGAACCGGCCAAATAAACAAATGTGTAAAACTCCCGATGATAAACAGAGTATCTGTATTTCAGAGGTTACAAGTTGAAGTAAGATCGTGAAAGATCGAGTAAATGACTTGTATCGTCATGCGACATTTGACCAACAAATGTTACGAGGTCATGAAAACCAATGAGTTAAATGTTATTTTGACTATTATCAGGACAGAAGTCCTTGGGCCAAAACTGTTCCCGAGCGAAGCAGTTGCTAACATGCGAGTTATGGAGGATTGGGTATGAGATAGATAATCTGGTTAAAACGAGCTTCTCGTATATCGACAAATAAGATAATGAATATCTTCCCTACCCATGTAATACATCGGAATTTCTGAATGAGTAGTGTAAAAATTTTCTTTAACTCGCTTTCTATTCCTCATGTCACAATATTGGGACTTCTTTATGAATTAATGTAATATAATCACGTTGGCCTGACGCCATTATATTTCACTAATTTATATCTCCATTCCAATAGCACTACATAAGGTCAGGACACGCGATCAACCTCGGATTTCCACAAAATTTCTCTAAAACATTTTCTTAAACAACGTGCTAAGGATAGCACAAAAGACAAAACATCATAAGTAACAAATAGGAGTAACGATGACATAGAAATGTCTTCGAAGTGCCAAAAATCTCTAAAAGTCAAGAATGACGTCTACCAGTTCAAAAACCAAAGCACATAGGCACAACGGCACAAAGGCACGTAATATAACAAGAATGTTATATACCTAAACATAATAGCTGACATTGAAATACCGAGCATTTAGAAGTCAAGAATGACATCTCGCGTAAGATAACTCAAACATTATATATACATAACCATAATAGATGACATATAAATGTCGCGAATTTCAGAAGTCAAGAATGACACCCCTCGGTTTCACTACCCGATGTGTTCTTATAAGGATAAGTTCGCATGAGTCAGAGAATACGTTTAAATCGGAATGGGAGTTCCTCCCGGATTCAGAACATAATAGAGATGTATGTATGATAACAATATACATACCAATACGATACAAATAATCACATATAATAATATATTATAGGCCGGGCTGTAGACTAGACTCACTAATGCACCCTATTGACTCGGGTAACGACATCAATGCAGCCTAATTCCCTACAACCAGAGCTCTATGATAGTGCTCTAAATGAACATATATTTAGTATCAATATCCTTCCGAAATGACAAGATTTTAGTTGTAATTGTTCCATATTCAAGTAATATTCGTTTATATTAAATAAGTGCGAAGACAAAAGGCGAAAACGAGATTTGAAGACGGAAAGGTCCAAAATGCTCAAATGTACAAGATACAATTAAAATGGTTCAAATTATTGATGAGGAACGTCTAAAAATAACAAGAGTACAAGTTACGAAACGCAAAGTACACGATATAAAATAGTACGCAAGGACGTCCGAAAATCCGGAACCGGGACCCGAGCCAAGAAGAAACGCCCGACGCAATGGACCAAAAATATCTAGTCTACTATGCACATAAATATAATATAATATATAAATAATTATTAAAATTATTTATATTTTATATATATTTAATAAATATGTCGACGAACAAGAAGACAAAAGATATGTGAGCTGTCCAGCGTGGCCATGCGAGTCGCATGGCAAATAGGCATAAACCCATGCGAGTCGCATGAGGATCAGAATCAGCTCACATTCTATAAATTGCCAGTTTTTCGTTCGTTTTTAACACCACACACACAAATACATAATAATACTCTGTAAGAATAATGTAATAAATAAATATATATATGTATATATAGTATAGATTAGTGTTATATTAGATTAGTTTAGGTTATGTAAAAGTTATTTTTACGGGTTTTTAAAGTCGGAGCTCTGTCCGTGTAACACTACGCGATAAATAATCAATGTAAGCTATGTTCTCCTTTTTAAATTAATGTCTCGTACTTAAGTTATTATTATGTTTATTTAAGACGAAGTAATCATGATGTTGGGCTAAAAATATTAAAATTGGGTAATTGGGCTTTGTACCATAATTGGGGTTTGGACAAAAGAACGACACTTGTGGAAATTAGACTATGGGCTATTAATGGGCTTTATATTTGTTTAATTAAATGATAGTTTGTTAATTTTAATATAAAGATTTACAATTGGATGTACCTATAAATAACCATATACACTCGATCGGACACGATGGGCGGGGTATTTATATGTACGAATAATCGTTCATTTAACCGGACACGGGAATGGATTAATAGCCACTAGAATAATTAAAACAGGGGTGAAATTACATTCAAGGGTAATTGGTGTAATTGTTAACAAAGTAGTAAAACCTTGGTTTACACGCAGTCGATAACCTGGTGTATTCATTAAACAAAGTATTAAAACCTTGTTACAATTCGAATCCCCAATTAGTTGGAATATTTAACTTCGGGTATAAGAATAATTTGATGAGGACACTCGCACTTTATATTTATGACTGATGGACTGTTATGGACAAAAACCAGACGGACATATTAAATAATCCAGGACAAAGGACAATTAACCCATGGGCATAAAACTAAAATCAACACGTCAAACATCATGATTACGGAAGTTTAAATAAGCATAATTCTTTTATTTCATATTTAATTTCTTTTATTTCATATTTAATTGCACTTTTAATTTTCGCACTTTAATTTCTGTCATTTTAATTATCGTCATTTACTTTACTCTTTAAATTAAGTTTTTAGTTATTTTTAATATTTTGCATTAGCTTTTAATTGTGACTTTAAAATATAAAATCGACAAACCGGTCATTAAACGGTAAAACCCCCTTTTTATATTTATATTTATATATTGTTATATAAAAATAAGTGTTTCATAAGCCCGTCTCCCTGTGGAACGAACCGGACTTACTAAAAACTATACTACTCCGCGACTAGGTACACTGCCTATTGTGTTGTAGCAAGGTTTTGGTATATCCATTTTGTAAATATTTAATTAAAACTTGTTAAATTTTGTAGCATTCCGTATTAAAAATATAGTATATTTCGTAACCCCGTGCTACCACATCAAGTTTTTGGCGCCGCTGCCGGGGAGTCGGCGAAACTATCTATTTTTCATTTTTGTATATATATATTTATTATTTTTAGAAAAATAATATAAAATCCTAAAAATTAAAAAATTTAAAAATCTAAAAATTAAAAATCTATTAAAACCGAAAAAAAAAAATTTATATTAAAATCTATTTTTAAGTTTTTTTTTTTTTTATATATAGTTATAAAATTATAAAGTGTTTTTATTTTATTTTAGTTTTTTTTTAAAATTAAGTTTTTATTTAAATTATATATTTATAAATATCTTATTTATAGAAAACAGAAAATAAAAAAATAAATAATTAAATTATTACGTGAACCTGTCAATTTGACCTGTCATCTGAACTGAACCAGCAGGTCATGCGACTCGCATGACCTTTTCGCTTGACCCCATGCGACTCGCATGAGTGTCACAGACAGGCCACATAATTGACCTAAATTTGCATTAATTACGGAATATATATATTATTATTAATCTAAACCCTAGTTTATTATTAATTATTATATTTAGTTTTTAATTTAATTAGTTATATTTACTTATTATTAGTTTTAAATTAATACTTTTATTATATAAAATATAAAAATAATATTTTTATAAAAACTAATAATTTTTTTTTTTACTTTTTATTTATTTTATATTTTGTATCTTTTAGTCATTTTAAGCGTAATTTTTGTATTTTTATCATTCGTGCTTAGTTTTAAGTCTAGTTTTTTTTGCCGTAATTTTATTTTTATTTCTAGAATTTTTAGGATTGCCGTAAAATCCCTTAAGTGCTTATTCCTTAGACTAAGATTTAGGTGCTTTAGAATTTTGCGACGCCATTTTTCGTGCTACTTTCTTATTTTTGTTTTTCGACGCCTATTTTTCTACCCTTTTTATTTTTCAACATTTTTCGACGCGCAATCTATTTCTTTCTTATTTCTCGCCATTCTAGTTTTTAGGACCTAGAATTTTCTCTATTTCTTATCTAATATCTCAAACAGAAAGAAAAATTATTTAAGTGGTTAAATTAATGGACGTTGACAATTTTCTGCTTCGTAGTAATAGTTGGATTTGTTAGTGGCTGAGTTGTGAGCTTCCGATTTAAAGGGTTCTGGCTCCCTGCTGCATCTTTTGGCTATTCGGAACGTGGGCAAAAGCAGAAAAGTCTATTAATTGGACAACTTATATAAGTTTTTCTATTTTTATAACTAATAGGATAATTAGTAAATGCACCACATTGTAGCTAAAATTTGGCCATCGCAATAAAATGGAAAATTTTGAAAACAAGGCTATGGAAACCCTTTTTGATATCCAAAATCAATTAAATCAATACTCTCAAACGAGTGTTGATGACAATTCGTTCGGTCAATCTTGGATCACGAATGATGAAACAATAACTGGTTGTGAAATCTGTGGAGATTATCACTCAACATGGGAATGTAACTATTACGTTCCTATGGAAAATTACGCACCCACAGAACCTGCATGGAACGATTATGAAGAACGCAATTCAAACTGGGATTATTCCCAAGAATATATCCAAACTCAACAACCAGAAGACGAGGAAAATTACGTGTCCGAAAATTCTTTAGATCATATGAAAATCAAACTCGAAGAACTCGATGCTCAAAATGAACAAATGAGCGAGTTTGTAAACCGGCAAGCTGAAACTCTATCAGACTACACACCTGTTGATCTGAGGAGTATTGTTCAAGAAAATCTCAAATCATCGAATTTTGATGAATTCGAGAGCTCCGAAATCACCAACTATCCCGATGATACTTTTTATTCAGCTTTACCAATTTCACAACATATTGACACATTAGCCTCTACCGACGAAATCATCGATCCATCAATGGATAAAGAAGAAGTAAGGGTGACAAATTGGTACTCTTGGGAATACGATAACGTTGAAAATTTTACCCCCGAGGCCAAACCTAACTTCACCATTCCACAACCTTCCAACCCAATATTCTCAATAGACGAGTCATCTACCAAAGATGAACTACAAGCTGTAATAGATAATGACACCTCGGATTTCACCCAATCGGGTAATAGAGGTGAAAACTTTGATCTCGAGAATAAAAGGAAGGAAATGTTAGGAATTGTCCGCCCTATAATATGTATGTCGATGTATATCGATCCATTTGACCAAGAACCAGAAAAGAGACATATCTATTTACTAAAAGCTACACTTAAAAAAGAATTAAGTAGTGATATTCGGGTGGGTCTAAACTTTAAAACCGTTGATATATTATATACCACTCGAGATGTAAATAACTGGCTCACTATTTTAATTCGAGGAACTTATTCCACCGACTTCACATATCGTCAGCTAAAGTGTAGGGAAGTCTAACCCCACTTAACGTTAAATTAGGGGTTCGGGTTAGTGCATAACTCGTTAATAAACATGCATGATAAGTTAGGGTAAAAGACGCATTTTCAAAGATTAGCAAACTGTTCAAAAAAGCAACCATTTTTGAAGAAAAACATGTGTGATAAAATAAGAAGGGATGAACGATGAGGCGCGCCATCTATCATTCGACGAGCTTTGTAAGTACAAACTAGGTATTCTTAATCACTTTTCTACACTAATCACCCTCATGAATTTATAATTATAGTCTGATTTCATGCAAATGAGGGCATTGCATGATCTCAAGTGTGGGGAAGGGTTATAAATTCTCTCGGGTTTACACTTAGTTTAATTGCCAAATTTCATGAAAATTTGAAAAATTTTCAACTAAAATACTAGTAACGCAGTAGTTGTATTAGAATCTAGTGCTCTCTGATAACAAGGAACAGCCCTAGTCTTATATACTGACTACCCACTTCTAGTAAAAATTTTCAAAATTTTCAATTAAATGAAGTCAAAATCATGTTTATACATATTTATGAACGATGAAAACTAGGTGTTAATACCGAAATTATCGTTACCTCGAGGACATAAATTGAGAAACAACCCAAAACGCTTGAATTCATTTAAAAAGGAATAAAGAAGAATAAAAAGGCAAAGAAAGAAACTAAGTGTGGGGAGAATGTACCAAGTTATTCAATTAAAAACTATCTATCACATGTTTCTGTAAAGTTATTGCAGGTGCTTTTGTTTTGGACTTAATTAACAGTTTTACCCGGTTTATTGTAATATATTTGAAAGAAAAGATGGATCTACACGATGAATCAATTCCATCATTAAAAGGAAGTAAAGTCTTCCGAAAAAGACACGCGCTTCTTGATTTAGGTCAAGAAGTTGTCGTCCAGACCAGCTGTAGGTTGACGAAAAATCTAGAAAAGTCATTTCTAAAATCAGCAGGAAATCCACGGACCTCAGCATCAAACAGGGTCGCCAAGTGGTCAGATTTATCCTAACCATGAGAAGGATTTATCTCGTACAATGGGGAGGCACAGTGCAAATTAGCTTGATAAGACTAATGAATCAGATCCCCAGAAAGGATAATCTCCTTAAAGATTAAAAATCAGCATTTAAGCCTGATATTCCTCAATCCTTGAGATTGACCTTAAAGATTGAGAATTACAAACTCATGGAATTCGATGATATCTAAACTCGAGCTTGAACGAGAAAATATTTTGATCAAAAATACAAACCGATTTGTTTTCTGAAAACCCATTTTCAATGCGTTCATTACCATTGAACGTTAAATCCTAGGAATTCACCTGGAATTCATTAGGTCACCTGAACCAAATCGGGTGTCAACCGTAAGAACGGTGGTTGCATAGCATGGTCGGAGACAGGACCTTGTGCCAGACCGAAAAATCATAGGATGATCTTTACTATTGCTCCTACCAAGGATAGTACTAGCATCCGACACGTAATTAGACCATGAACAAATGCATGTCACGGGACATTGCCTTAACAGTTTCTTGTTCATCGCTTTCCTTTACAACCGGACGGTAGTTTACCGAAAGGTAATATACGGAACAAGTAAACTGGATGTGTGCTTTCCGATACCGGGATAGCAGTGGATTACACGAACCTAAAAGTTTTTAGCCAAAATATTGATCCACAAATATATTTTGCAACACCGATGGTGGGTCAAATCAGAAAACTTGTCTAGGGTAAAAGCTAGAATGAATTTTCAAAAGATCAAATGTTTTCATAAAGATCCAATTTCCTTAAGGATCTAAATTTTTATAGTCATGTGGGACTGTAAACCGCCTTTCAAATGTGCACTTTGCTTTGGAAACCGAAAGTAAATCGGCTATTTGATTGCCAGTGTCATTGACCTAAACCCGAGGCAACTATAAAAGACACACCCACCTTTAACCACATCGTTACTATCATTGTTTATACCGCTCTATCAAAATCACTGATGTACAAAGTGTGAAGAATAAAGAAGTGATTCGTATGTTTTTATTTCAAGACTGTATTGCTTGAGGACAAGCAACGTTCAAGTGTGGGGATATTTGATAGTGCTCTAAATGAACATATATTTAGTATCAATATCCTTCCGAAATGACAAGATTTTAGTTGTAATTGTTCCATATTCAAGTAATATTCGTTTATATTAAATAAGTGCGAAGACAAAAGGCGAAAACGAGATTTGAAGACGGAAAGGTCCAAAATGCTCAAATGTACAAGATACAATTAAAATGGTTCAAATTATTGATGAGGAACGTCTAAAAATAACAAGAGTACAAGTTACGAAACGCAAAGTACACGATATAAAATAGTACGCAAGGACGTCCGAAAATCCGGAACCGGGACCCGAGCCAAGAAGAAACGCCCGACGCAATGGACCAAAAATATCTAGTCTACTATGCACATAAATATAATATAATATATAAATAATTATTAAAATTATTTATATTTTATATATATTTAATAAATATGTCGACGAACAAGAAGACAAAAGATATGTGAGCTGTCCAGTGTGGCCATGCGAGTCGCATGGCAAATAGGCATAAACCCATGCGAGTCGCATGAGGATCAGAATCAGCTCACATTCTATAAATTGCCAGTTTTTCGTTCGTTTTTAACACCACACACACAAATACATAATAATACTCTGTAAGAATAATGTAATAAATAAATATATATATGTATATATAGTATAGATTAGTGTTATATTAGATTAGTTTAGGTTATGTAAAAGTTATTTTTACGGGTTTTTAAAGTCGGAGCTCTGTCCGTGTAACACTACGCGATAAATAATCAATGTAAGCTATGTTCTCCTTTTTAAATTAATGTCTCGTACTTAAGTTATTATTATGTTTATTTAAGACGAAGTAATCATGATGTTGGGCTAAAAATATTAAAATTGGGTAATTGGGCTTTGTACCATAATTGGGGTTTGGACAAAAGAACGACACTTGTGGAAATTAGACTATGGGCTATTAATGGGCTTTATATTTGTTTAATTAAATGATAGTTTGTTAATTTTAATATAAAGATTTACAATTGGATGTACCTATAAATAACCATATACACTCGATCGGACACGATGGGCGGGGTATTTATATGTACGAATAATCGTTCATTTAACCGGACACGGGAATGGATTAATAGCCACTAGAATAATTAAAACAGGGGTGAAATTACATTCAAGGGTAATTGGTGTAATTGTTAACAAAGTAGTAAAACCTTGGTTTACACGCAGTCGATAACCTGGTGTATTCATTAAACAAAGTATTAAAACCTTGTTACAATTCGAATCCCCAATTAGTTGGAATATTTAACTTCGGGTATAAGAATAATTTGATGAGGACACTCGCACTTTATATTTATGACTGATGGACTGTTATGGACAAAAACCAGACGGACATATTAAATAATCCAGGACAAAGGACAATTAACCCATGGGCATAAAACTAAAATCAACACGTCAAACATCATGATTACGGAAGTTTAAATAAGCATAATTCTTTTATTTCATATTTAATTTCTTTTATTTCATATTTAATTGCACTTTTAATTTTCGCACTTTAATTTCTGTCATTTTAATTATCGTCATTTACTTTACTCTTTAAATTAAGTTTTTAGTTATTTTTAATATTTTGCATTAGCTTTTAATTGTGACTTTAAAATATAAAATCGACAAACCGGTCATTAAACGGTAAAACCCCCTTTTTATATTTATATTTATATATTGTTATATAAAAATAAGTGTTTCATAAGCCCGTCTCCCTGTGGAACGAACCGGACTTACTAAAAACTATACTACTCCGCGACTAGGTACACTGCCTATTGTGTTGTAGCAAGCTTTTGGTATATCCATTTTGTAAATATTTAATTAAAACTTGTTAAATTTTGTAGCATTCCGTATTAAAAATATAGTATATTTCGTAACCCCGTGCTACCACATCACTCTAATACCAACTTTAACGACCCGTCAAGGTACACTTGACGACCATCGTTATCTTGGTCCCACAGCTTGATCATAACTCTATATGAATTTAATAAATAACCTTGCATTCTTTATTTAAAAATGATTTCCTATAAAGGAAACCTATCAAAATATGTAAGTTTAGAAAAAAACATACATTATTACTTAACCAAAAGTTGACCAAAACAAAGTCAACAGCATCCACTATTAAATGTATCAAAATAGAATGCAAGTTATTGTTTAACAAAAGCTGCCATCATAAATATGCAGACTCTCTAAGCACAGCGGAAGCAATCAATCATGAACCTGAGAATAAAACATGCGAGTAATTGTCAACAAAAATGTTGAGTGAATTATAGGTTTAATATTGCAAACAATATTTAATTTAAACCGTAAAAATTTATGTTTGAAAACATAAAAACTCCTTTTTGGACCACATAATTATATGCTAGAAAACATATAAAAACATTATTCCATTTTTCGTGAGCCACCTGGTAACCACTTAACCATTTATTTACCCTTACCAAACACAATAAATAATATACACCGAACAAGTGTATCTACAACAAAATACGAAGTACTAAACATTTCGATTATAAATTGCTATCGCGACTAGCTCGAAATGGGGTTGTCAAACCCGATAGATCTATCCATAGGATTCGCGTTCACCAGTAGAAACCAGTGATTACAATTACCAGATTAGGGAATATTTTTGTTCGACTCACAATGAATAATTTAAACTAACTTCCACTTGTCCAAAATATAAAATAAATTGCATGTATTCTCATCTCAAAAGATTTAAAATAGAAAAATGGGACTATAACTCACCTTAATAGCAAACGAAGTAACCACACAAATATGCGAACAGCAAATGAAGTAAAGTGATCAGGAATGATCACAACGCCGACCTATAAATAAAGAAGGTCGATATAAATAACTAACTTAGGTCAAGTCTTAGTATGATAGCTATTGTACATGTTGCAAGTAGTAATAGAACAATACTCAATATGCATCAGTTTGATCAGAACAGTTTACGGACACACACTTTCTATTTTTAGAAAGTTTCTATTTTTAGCAGGTTTTCATTTTTGGAAAGTTTCTATTTTTGGAAAGATTCTATTTTTGGAAAGTTTCTATTTTTAGAAAGTTTCTATTTTTGGAAAGTTGCTACTTTAGGGAAGTTTATAAGTTAGGAAAGTTTCCTTAATTAGAAAGTCAACAAAAGTCAACAGAAAGTCAAAGTCAATCGAAAGTCAACTCAAAAAGTCAACCTTGGTCAAACATAGTCAACGTTAATTTTAAAAGTGTAAGTTATAATAATAATATAAGTTATAATGTTTATTAAAGTTAGATATGTCAAATTATGTCATAACATAAGTTTAATTAAAGTAAAATAAATTATTAAAGTTAATATAAGTTTAAATGATATAATTAATATAATATAAGTATTTAATTAATTAATTAAATATTAGTCATAATGTAAGTATTATTAATTAATAATAAATTTTAAATCATATCATAAGTATTATTAAATAATAATGAATTATTAATCATATCATAAGTTTCTAATTATAATTATTAAATCATAAGTATTTAATAATTAAATTATAATTAAATAATAACTAAGCCTTATAATAATTAAATAATTAATTAATCCTTATTATAAGTCTTATAATAGTAATCTCATAATATAAGTTTAATACTTATCATAAGTATTTTCCATTAATAATGAAGTATCATTAATCATATGTTTAATTAAAATGTTAATTAAATCATAAGTATTAATTAAATGATATAATAAATATATATCATAAGTTGTAAATAATAATAATTACTTTTTTTTATCATAAGTAATTAAATGATAATGAATACATTATTTGTATCATAAGTTTAATAATTAATCACAAGTTTTAAATCAAAAGTTCATCGGGTCGTATCCTGAGCCCCGGGTGTCGGTTTTCGGCGAGCCTTACATATATCTCCGCCTAAGCAAACCACCCGACACTTTGGTACACTCAAGAACATACCATGAACAGCCCACAAGTCATGATGTACAGCCAATTCACTACTTGGAGCTTCAATTCAACCAAAATCGTGTTTTAGACGCAACGGGTGATTCGTGGCTCGGATTGAGATGACCCGAACATGAAAGTTCGTCCCACCATCAGTCCTAACACACTAAAACACCCTAGAGTCACCAATTATGGTCACAAAGTCGGACCAAACCTGGTTCATACCAAAATCACATTTCAATCTTAACAAAATACCACTTTGATCATATCTAGGGCCGACATGAATCCGGAGTCTAAAATTAATGTCATGATGAGAGGAACTCATATAGATACTTTATTTTAACTTTTATATCAGTCAAAAATTCAGAAACACACGAAAAAGCTGCTGTCCCAATTATATAAAACCGAAAACATATGTTTACGAGTAATTCTACGCATACAAACACCATTACAACAACAAGTAATTATCATACTATTAATATATAATCAAAATAAGAAAAATAAAGAAAAATTAAAAATCTAGGGTTAGAGTTTATACCCTAATCAAGAATCAAATGATGTAGTCGCGTAGAGAACGAAGAGATGAATCCGATTATACTAAAAGCCCCATGAATCAAGCTTGAATTTTTGGTGAATGATGGTGATGTTGAGGATGTAGGTGATGGCCAAGAAAAGGGAGGAGGAAGAGAGGATTTCACAAATTAAGGTTTAGGTTGAAATTAGAAGTAAAAGTGGTGTTTTGAACAAATACATCACTAGTTACAAAATTTGGCAAAACCATCCCCCTCCCCTTGATATTTTCGGCCAAAAATAGAAGGGTGGGCCCCACTTGTGGGCCATATTGAAGTATGGACTAAAGGCTTTTAGCCCGAACGCCCGAACGAAACCCGAAACGCGAAAACGCTACTACGCGACTGATTTTTCGGAGAGATAACAATTACGCGACGAATAAAATATATAAACACTATATATAATCATATGATATTAAAATATCATATTTAAAATAATTAGGATTTAAAAATCCCAAAAGCTCAACTGTTGGTTTGAAAACCGAAAAGATTTGCCGGATAGAAATTCGCGACACGTAGAAACGTACAATTTAAGATATGAATACAAATATTCATATAACACATAATAATTAATATATTATTACAAAAATAATAATATAGGTCATAGAAATGACGTGGCACGAATAACAGTTAACGGTAATTAAATAATTAACGGTAAAAGATAACGGGAAAAGTAGGGTCGTTACACTTAACCATCCATACTATCTTATTTTTCTGATTAAGAGCACCACTTAATTTTATTTAACACGATCTTTACTATTTCCCTTCCCTCTCTTCACACGTTTGATCCTTGTTATTACATTCATCATCTTCGCATCATCCTCAATACATGATCGATTATCACCATCATTATTGTATATCATATACTTACCCTCATCATCTATCTAACAATCATAATTATAATTATAAGCATAATCATAATCCATGATCATCACACTTATTTCATCATTTATCATTATCATCATTTGATCATCATATCTTGTATTTCGCCATCATCATGTTCATAATATAACACTATAATCATAATCGTAACATCACCGACTTCTTATTACGCTTTATCATAAAATACGCAACCTTTTATCTTCCTTATTTATTTGAAATTTCGGGCCACTAGTATCACAATTTAACGGACCAGTATAATTAACATATGCAGCCCAACTAGTTAACAAGGTAAGATGTCTAGCAGCAAAGACCCAAATAAGTGATTTGATGAGAAGCTGAAAACAAATCTCGATGGCTTTGGATTTCCATTCACGTTCCATTTACAATATTATATTTGATAAATGCCAACTAGAAAGAAAAGGATAAACACTCACTGCTACAATATTTGTGTTTTATATCCTGATGGGATTTTGTTGAACCAATCATCGAATAAAGTATTAAAATTGGGTTTGTAGAATTTATAGCCTTGACCCACCACAGAAAAAGTATCACAATTAACTCGATCAAATGGGTTTTTGGTTTAGAATTTGTCGGCCAACAATTTGAAAAGCAACAATTAGTAATCTTCCTTGAATATATATATACTCTCATGGTTGTAGGCTCGAAACAAAGAAGATAATAATAAAGAGATGGTGTTGGCTTGGTTTGGGAATCTAGCGAGTTATAGGTAGTAGAAATTAAGTATTGATCAATGGTGATGATATAGTTTAGTAGTTGTAGTAAAGTAGCAGCACTAAGATGATTTAAAGTGTTGTGTTTGATAGATTTCACGAAGAAGAATTTAGAGAGAGAAGAGAGATGGAAAAAGGTGGTGATTCAAGATCATGGTTTTCTTGAGTGGTTTTCAATGGTGGCAACGATGGTTTGAAAGAAAGCAGAAATAAACAGGACGTTAATGATGGTTGCTGTGAGAGTTTTTAAATAGGTGGTGGTGTCGTGATCAATGAAGGTGACCGATGGTTTATGATTTGCAATCGTAAATAGAAAGATTTATAGAGAGAAGTGTGGTGAAATTTTGATGGTTCATGTGAGGTGGTGTCGATTTGTTTTTGCTTAATCAAAGGAAATATATAAAATGATTTTGGTGGTGGATTCTCCGGTGGTTAATAGTGAATATAGAAAGGAACATAAACATCATCCATTCTCTGATATAGATTGATGTAATCGAACAATACTGTAGAGGGAACGAGTAAATGACAGCGGTTTTAAGTGGTAATGATGGCTTGGGTGATAATCGTGGGTAATTGAAAACCGGAACAGAAATATAGAAATAGATATAGTAAAGATACTGGTGGTTTGTTATTAGTTTCTAAATATATTTTTGTGATACTCTGAGTAATCCGTTTGTTATACCTCAAAAATTGAGTCGACTGGTTTAACTCATCCAGTACACAACTAAATAATAAAAAAATAAAAGTGAAAGTGATTGCAAACAGATTCTTGGATATATCTGATATGGAAATCGTCCTTGTGCAGATTCTAAAGACAAAACTGAAAATCATTTACAGATTGACAAGGATATAAAGCAGATTACGTACTTATTTATTTTTATTTATATATATACTGTATTTATATTTATTTATTTATTTATTTGTATACATGTATCTATATCCATATATGTATCATGTAAATCTGGTTTTCTGTATATCTATAATCATAATTTTGATCTTATATTATTACTATTAATAATTACAATAATAATAATAATAATAATTCATAATATTAATAATAATATTAATACTTCTTTTAATAATATATTAATAACAATAATTTTTAGTAACAAATATATAATAATATTAGAAATGATAATATCGTTAATGATATTAATAATAATGATAATATGACAATAAATATAATAATAATAATAAATAAGATGTTTATTAATGATGATCATAATATTAGTAATAATAATATAATAGTTTATGTATATTATATTTCATATCAATATATTGAAAATAATAATATAATTAATACTGATTTCAATATTAATATTAATTATAATAGTGAGGCAATATTAATAATATTAATATAACAATTATATTAAAACTTATAATTAAATTTAATATAATACAATTTATTAATTATTTCATCATTACTAATTATAATATATTTAATCCTTAATATTTATTAACTATAGTATATAATATTATTTATGTATGGAATTCATATATATTTAAATATATAAATAACTGTTCGTGAATCGTCGGAAGCAGTCGAAGGTCAATTGAACATATGAAACAGTTTTTAAAATTCTTGAGATTTAACTTAACAACTTTTGCTTATCGTGTCAGAAACATATAAAGATTTAAGTTTAAATTTGATCGGAAATTTTCGGGTCATCACAGTACCTACCCGTTAAAAGAAATTTCGTCCCGAAATTTGATAGAGGTCGTCATGGCTAACATTAAGAATGTTATTATGACGAATATAAGCTGATACATAGAGTTTTATCATGATTAAGAAATACGGATAAAATAATTCGATTTCTCGAAGCGTATGAGGGGAGTTATCGTATATGAATGAAATAAGATTATAGTGATGCGTCATATCTTTTGACGTAGATAGGATTGATTTCCAAGTTTCAAGGGATTTGGAGAAAATCTTCGTAATAAGATTTGATTCTTTGGTAATTAAGGAAATTAGGATCCGCTTTAAATGCAATCATCTGTTTTGATTGCTCTGTCGGATATTTTACTATAAATTCACCCCCGTCGTTTCCTTACAACTCACACCTTCTATTCTTTCTCCCTCAACTCATACGTTAAAACATTCATTAATATGCTCCGTCCAGTACTGATTCTTGATATACTCTTAACTTTCATATCTGTCATTCTTCTCTTTCATCTACTACCGGACGATTTTATTTATTTTTACTATTACCTTAGTGTTATAATAATTTTAATTCTCCCGTGCCTTTACATGGCAATACGTATTGATATGCACGGTTTGTAATTCATGTGTTGTTGTCGAGCTTTATATTTTATTTTATATTCAAGAGTTCCATACTTTTGTCTCCTCTTCCCGACTTCAAATCAAGCGAATAATGGTCCGAAATTTGTAGATATGGATTTTGAAATGAACATAGTTAATGTTCTAAGAAAGAAATCGTAATGGTACGATCTTGATTTGTCAAATTACCAGAATTCAATAGAAAAGATAGAAGTATCAGGAAGATATGTTCTTGATATGTTTGGAGATTGAGTAGAATGTCAGAGTTGTGTAAATGGCACATGATGATGGTATGTTCTGTGAATCATCACGTTCCATTAGAAACTCAGCATGAATTACTGTAATATAATCACATTGATCAAGTGTCATTATATTATACTAACTCATGCATCAGTTCCCAACACTACTTCAAAAACATTCATATTCGAATTTTTCAGAACTTAGAAACTAACACAGTTTCTTTTATGTTGCAGATATTACGGCGAGATGAATGATTTCAGATAAGAATAGCTATGAAAATATCTTCAGAAATATCAAAGATATTTATGATGATATTTTGGAATTCTAAGTTCGATGGTTGATGAAGAAAGATTTTCCGCAAGATTTTAACATGAATACGGAGCTAGATATTCGTTGAAGGTTTCACCGGATCCAGAATTATCTGGTTTCTTTGAATATATGATATGGTCCTTGTATTTGTTCTTGGTCTCCTTCATGGTTTGCTCAATCTGTTTTTCAGTACTAAATTTTATATCGAGCGTTCCTAACACTCCTTTCTATATCATCAAACCTTTGGCCGTTTAGTCCATCTACAATTTTTCCGTTTCCACTGCATTTAATGCTACGATATCTGAATCATTGGTTATTAATCTGAGGTGGTTTCAGGAGAATTGTGTTTTTAGATGATTAAACACTAATGGTAATATGGTGAAATATAAAAGGTTCGCCGGTAACGATAAAAGAGCAAACATATATATCAAGGTTATAATAAGACTAATCCAAATGAATGTCGAAGTTGACTTGCTGGAGCTGTGATAAAATTGGCTAATTTGGAAAGAGATTGAAAAGTTATTTTAGGTAATAATAACGCTAAAGGGATTAGCACAGCTACGTGTTAAACGTTTGCTCAATTTCCGAGAGTTTTCAGGTGCATATCTATGCGCATCAATCTTTTCTTCCGCAGATGAAGTGCGGTTGGTTCATCCTCTCGATTGAGGTGTTTTCAAGGATTACGAAAGGTTTGAACGCAGATTGTAATCATCAAGATACAAATGAGGTTTAAGATGAAATCAAGTGGCAAACTTGAAGTATTGTTTAGTTTCATATGTTATAATCAATATTTTAGTTCATTTTAATTGTTCACTGTTGGTAGTCCTCAGTTGATTAGTCCACAGTTAGCTAGGAACAGTTAGCTAGGATTTTGTTAGCGTGGATTCTTAACAAAATTTCTTATAGTTAATTTGTTTGTTTCTAACAAATTTTTATTTTGTCCAATATTTTTCTTCATTATGCCACTTGTTAGATTCTGATAGGTCAAAATCCAAATATGAAATTGAATAAAAAATGGTTATTCTACGGTGAACGGATTCATATCTTTGTAGATGTAAGTAGGATAGTAAATGAATGTTGAATCAGATTTGAAGAATGTACAGTGTAACTTATTAATGTGAAATCTAAATATTCCTCGGGTATTACCTACCCGTTAAAATATTTTTACCATTAACAGTTTGTACGAAAGAATTTTTAATTACAATCTTTATGAAAATATATATACATATATATTTTCTTCAGATATAATCATGGATTTAATGAGTTAATGTGATATTAATCTCATTAGATTTATTGTTAGAACAAGAATATATAATCTCTAAAACATTAGAGATTACATAATCGCCATGAAGAACGAAGATAATTGATGTAGAACGATACGTATGTAACGACCCTACCAAAACCGTTATTGACGGCGCCGTTAACTCAGGTCCCGTTGCGTGGTCGTAGTCCCTATATGAGACTCGTTTGACCAAAATTATGTCGCATTCATTTGAAACGTACAAGACTTGCAAAGTTTAGTTTACAACAATTCGACAACAAGTTTAAGATTACAAAAATTGTAAAGTATAAATGAAATAACTTGCGACATAATATAAGTTGAAAATCACAGTTGCTATAAATAGCGTAAGTATGTATGCTTTAAGGTTTAATCCAAAAGTGCTATCACTAGCGTATGCATGTATGCTTGACCTCAAGCAAGAAATCAAAGTGTGCGGAAGCATGTATGCATGTATGCTCGACTCCAATCAAGTAATCAAAGAGTGCGGAAGCATGTATCAAGTAGCCGAGTATGAACCTGAGAAACATATAGAAAACTGTCAACGAAAAACGTTGGTGAAATCATAGGTGTATTTGTAAACGTTGTTTTTGAACCACAAGATTTAGTATTCCCATAGTTGATTATCAAAATCGTTTGCATTCCAAAAGTATTGTTCGCGAGCACCCAATTATCAAGACTTAACGTTTCCTTCCTTAGAACCCCATCACAATAGTGTTAGAACATACACTGTTTCTCAAAAATATATTTCATCCGCATAACGGTAGCGAACCGTCCGAATGAGGGTTTGTCAAACCCGTATGGCCACACAATATAAGTTCTCGCTTACACCCTGCAAGTGTAACTAATGATAATCGAATTGAGGATTTTTGTTCTAACTCGCTGTGGAATGTTTGTTTTCCTTGTACTTGTGTTCAAAGTATAAAAGTAAGTAGTACAAAATGTAACAAAGTATATGTTTCTCAGCCCACAATTTAAAAGTTGAAAAGGTGGGACTATGATCTCACCTCGAGTGCACGAGTATAAAAGTACTTCACAAAGTAACGTATGCATGAAAGTTGCTTAGCCTTGACCTAAACAAGTAAGTTGTATCAATTAACCGGTTACGACACAAGGTCGGGTGAAATGTGTTCAATTAGTCCTATGGCTCGTTACGACTCGATTAAGTATAGCATGTGAATCACGTTGTCAAGTTTCATACAAGAAACAAGTATAAAAGCATGTTAGAATGATTGTATAAAAGTTTGGTTAAGTTTGACTAAAAGTCAAACTTGGTCAAAGTCAACGAAAAAGTCAACACGTTCGGGTTCGGTCCCGAACTATTTTTCTGAGGTTTTTATTCATATATAAGCATATTAGAACAAGTTTCATGTGAATCGGAGGTCGGTAGCTAGTCAAACATTTCGCGTGAAATGTGACAAAGTGAGCAGAATCTGGCCAGGCGATTCTGCGCGCCGCGCGAGGATGTGGCGCGCCGCGCCACTACCTGGCCAGAGAATTCTGGTCAGTTTTTCCAAGTGTGCACGAACCAAAACCTTTTCCAACCCAATTCTTGACTCGCAAACACTTATAATGCTTATCATATATCGTCGAAAAGGTATTTTGACGAGTAATACAACTAACCACATATCATCAATCAAAAACATCATTTACAATAACCGAAAACTCGTCAATTGATCAAGAAAGGTTTATTTTCAAAGTTTCAAGTTCGTAAAACGTATTTTATGATTCGGGAATCCAATTTACACATACGATATGCCGTTTTGAAGGTAATGAAGCATACCTTACAACTAAACACTTACTAACAACATTAACAAGCATTCAACGCATCAAAAGTTCATTTCAAAGTCTATCAAACCCTAACCAAAATCCGCAAAAATCAATATTCATATTTTTGAAGTTTCCTTAATCAACCTATGCATCAAAACGAAGCTAGTGATACTAGTAACACAATTAAAACATGCACTTTAACAATCTAACAACATTAACTCATCCAAAATCAAGGATTAAGCAAACCCATTTCAAAAACTCAAACTAGTTACTCCAAACCACAAATCGAGCAAACAAAACATATATTCATGTTACACACGAGCCATAGACACTAACTAACACAATTTCAAGTATATAAAACGAATTTAGAGAAAATTTAGTGTTTTAGAAATGTTACCCAAAATGGATGAAATTGGTACCAAATCGAAGAGGATGATGAAAGGATCACGAATATGTAATTTGTTTTGAAGTTTGCTTCCCGATCCGAATTTAGATGATGAATTATGTTCGTGTTCTTGAGAGAAAAAAGAAAGAAAGAGAGAGAGAGGGAGGTGATTGAATGGTGGAAAAAATGGGTTGACTAGTTGACCTAGTCAACTAGTTTGCCCATTTGGCAACTCCGGTCCCTCGAGTTTCAAAGCGGGTGCGGGATTTAACCGATCGAATATTTTTAAAACGCTCGAGTAAACGGGTGATGTCAAAATTAAATAGCGGGAATATAAGGAACGTTACTCACGGAAACTATTAATTTAAATACGAAAGATTATGTTTTAAAAAAAAAAGACGGTGTTAAAATTAAATTTAACGGAAAAACGCGGGATGTTACATTATCCACACCTCAAAAGAAATTTCGTCCCGAAATTTAGTTGGAAGTAGTAGTTGTTGAATCTTACTCAAGATCTTGTGTTGCCAATTCTACGAATGAGGGGTAAGTACATCCTAGGGTATTTCAACGAACTCGACGGTCGGGGTTTCACGTCATCTTAGAGTTTGGGTTCACGATTCATGGTTTCGACCGGCCCTCCTAGGAATGAAGTTTATCGTCGATAGTGAGCCCATCGAAAAGGAATAACAAGTTCTTGTTTCGCAAAACACGTCTTAAAGTTGATACATCGAATGTAGGATAAACGGAGACTCAAAATGGGTCGGAAAATCTAAACGGCTAGCGACGGGTCCAAAACACCCCAAGAATTTAAAGGATCAAAATATCACGGATTTAGCTTCCTACGTTTTCCCGAAACGGATTGCACCTCCTCAAAGTGCGACTTTTAACGTGACGCGGTTTCCCATGGAATTCGAAAGGTTTACGTGTAACATCGGCATAGCTCCTGGTGATTACGAGTCGCGTTGGGTCTTGCTTGAATATGTATAAATTTTCTCGGTTGTTCATGAATAAACTCGGCCCCGGTGAATTGATCATCGTTTACTTTGTTCGACAAAAGAGAATGACGTTTCCGGTCACATGTGGTTTCAAAAGGAGTGACGTTAAAAACTCGAATGAAAATCATTGTAGTACGAGGATTCGGTTAAAGGAAAATACTTTTCTCAAGTAAATTTGAAGTTGGTAATACAAACTTGTATTATGGTTTCCAAGGTTTAAATCACACGTTTGTTCGGTCCGTCGGGTTGTGGATGGTACGCGGTACTCATGTCTAAACGCGGTCCCGAGGCTTTTTGTAAGGTACTCCAAAATCTAGAAGTGAAACGAGGATCTCGATCCGAAACGGGGTACATTTCCCTAAGGCATATTGAACAAGTTTGCTAGGAATTGAAAACGTTAGCTAGGACAAGTTTCTCAAGAAAATTCGCGTCGCGGAAGATTTATCGGTTTCCAAAAACGTTCGTCGGAACTATTCACCCTCGAGGCGAATACTAGTATAACGTGGAGAGTCCCTCCCTCCATTGGGAGTTTAGAATAAAGATTTCCTGAACCGGAAGTACGAGGGTGATGCAAGAGAAGTTTCCGCCTCAGTGCGAGCATAACGAGTAAATTGTAATTAGTCAATAAGACTATGCGAGGACGAGCTAGTATACCCGTGTGACATACGGTTGAAGTCGAATGGAATCGGTAATTCATTCGGAAGCATAAATATAATTCGACAATATTTGAAGGTGGGTCCCCGGTATGGTTGTTATAAATATTCTCGGAGTTTTCGGATGTCCAAACCTGAAAAGATGAAGTCATGTACATGGCACATGGTGGTGTTTAGGTTGATCGAGTCTAACCACCATCACGCGTCACTAGAACTTTGGTATGTCTTACCGTAATATAACCACGTTGATCGAGTGTCGTTATATTACGCTAACTCATACTTCCATTCCCACATCACTCTATAGATTCAAGTTCGTGTAATCGCGAAAAATCTAAAATGACAAAATGTAACGACGTCTCAAACGTGACTCGTATTAAATCGAAATAGTTTCTACAACTCTAAAGAAGCGTTTCCCCGCGGGAAGTGTATAAACGATTGTTAACGTCAATGTGGTTCGAGTCAGACAATAAGGTATTCAGGTATGAAAAGAGTAACGAGTCATGATAACGAGTAGCACGCAACCGTAGTGATAAATGGTGATGACGATACTCATCTAGAGTAGTGACAGTGACTTTACAATATTCATGGATAGTAAGATGAGACGGGGGGAATAACAACCAAGGAGTCAGAGTTCCCGAACTAAAGTGGCAGGATACGAGTTCGTATGATGAAGGTTGGGTACCATTAAAAAGTTTGCCTAAGAATGATTCAAGTATAATGCACAAGTAGTCAAGTAAGTGCTATCTATAGCAAATGTATGTCAGAATGCAAATGCTAACTATCCGGTTGTAGTCTAGACTCACTAATGCGTCCTAACGACTCTGTCAGACACACTAATGCACGTCCTAGTTCCCTACAACCAACGCTCTGATACCACTTGTAACGACCCTACCAAAACCGTTATTGACGGCGCCGTTAACTCAGGTCCCGTTGCGTGGTCGTAGTCCCTATATGAGACTCGTTTGACCAAAATTATGTCGCATTCATTTGAAACGTACAAGACTTGCAAAGTTTAGTTTACAACAATTCGACAACAAGTTTAAGATTACAAAAATTGTAAAGTATAAATGAAATAACTTGCGACATAATATAAGTTGAAAATCACAGTTGCTATAAATAGCGTAAGTATGTATGCTTTAAGGTTTAATCCAAAAGTGCTATCACTAGCGTATGCATGTATGCTTGACCTCAAGCAAGAAATCAAAGTGTGCGGAAGCATGTATGCATGTATGCTCGACTCCAATCAAGTAATCAAAGAGTGCGGAAGCATGTATCAAGTAGCCGAGTATGAACCTGAGAAACATATAGAAAACTGTCAACGAAAAACGTTGGTGAAATCATAGGTGTATTTGTAAACGTTGTTTTTGAACCACAAGATTTAGTATTCCCATAGTTGATTATCAAAATCGTTTGCATTCCAAAAGTATTGTTCGCGAGCACCCAATTATCAAGACTTAACGTTTCCTTCCTTAGAACCCCATCACAATAGTGTTAGAACATACACTGTTTCTCAAAAATATATTTCATCCGCATAACGGTAGCGAACCGTCCGAATGAGGGTTTGTCAAACCCGTATGGCCACACAATATAAGTTCTCGCTTACACCCTGCAAGTGTAACTAATGATAATCGAATTGAGGATTTTTGTTCTAACTCGCTGTGGAATGTTTGTTTTCCTTGTACTTGTGTTCAAAGTATAAAAGTAAGTAGTACAAAATGTAACAAAGTATATGTTTCTCAGCCCACAATTTAAAAGTTGAAAAGGTGGGACTATGATCTCACCTCGAGTGCACGAGTATAAAAGTACTTCACAAAGTAACGTATGCATGAAAGTTGCTTAGCCTTGACCTAAACAAGTAAGTTGTATCAATTAACCGGTTACGACACAAGGTCGGGTGAAATGTGTTCAATTAGTCCTATGGCTCGTTACGACTCGATTAAGTATAGCATGTGAATCACGTTGTCAAGTTTCATACAAGAAACAAGTATAAAAGCATGTTAGAATGATTGTATAAAAGTTTGGTTAAGTTTGACTAAAAGTCAAACTTGGTCAAAGTCAACGAAAAAGTCAACACGTTCGGGTTCGGTCCCGAACTATTTTTCTGAGGTTTTTATTCATATATAAGCATATTAGAACAAGTTTCATGTGAATCGGAGGTCGGTAGCTAGTCAAACATTTCGCGTGAAATGTGACAAAGTGAGCAGAATCTGGCCAGGCGATTCTGCGCGCCGCGCGGGGATGTGGCGCGCCGCGCCACTACCTGGCCAGAGAATTCTGGTCAGTTTTTCCAAGTGTGCACGAACCAAAACCTTTTCCAACCCAATTCTTGACCCGCAAACACTTATAATGCTTATCATATATCGTCGAAAAGGTATTTTGACGAGTAATACAACTAACCACATATCATCAATCAAAATCATCATTTACAATAACCGAAAACTCGTCAATTGATCAAGAAAGGTTTATTTTCAAAGTTTCAAGTTCGTAAAACGTATTTTATGATTCGGGAATCCAATTTACACATACGATATGCCGTTTTGAAGGTAATGAAGCATACCTTACAACTAAACACTTACTAACAACATTAACAAGCATTCAACGCATCAAAAGTTCATTTCAAAGTCTATCAAACCCTAACCAAAATCCGCAAAAATCAATATTCATGTTTTTGAAGTTTCCTTAATCAACCTATGCATCAAAACGAAGCTAGTGATACTAGTAACACAATTAAAACATGCACTTTAACAATCTAACAACATTAACTCATCCAAAATCAAGGATTAAGCAAACCCATTTCAAAAACTCAAACTAGTTACTCCAAACCACAAATCGAGCAAACAAAACATATATTCATGTTACACACGAGCCATAGACACTAACTAACACAATTTCAAGTATATAAAACGAATTTAGAGAAAATTTAGTGTTTTAGAAATGTTACCCAAAATGGATGAAATTGGTACCAAATCGAAGAGGATGATGAGAGGATCACGAATATGTAATTTGTTTTGAAGTTTGCTTCCCGATCCGAATTTAGATGATGAATTATGTTCGTGTTCTTGAGAGAAAAAAAGAAAGAAAGAGAGAGAGAGGGAGGTGATTGAATGGTGGAAAAAATGGGTTGACTAGTTGACCTAGTCAACTAGTTTGCCCATTTGGCAACTCCGGTCCCTCGAGTTTCAAAGCGGGTGCGGGATTTAACCGATCGAATATTTTTAAAACGCTCGAGTAAACGGGTGATGTCAAAATTAAATAGCGGGAATATAAGGAACGTTACTCATGGAAACTATTAATTTAAATACGAAAGATTATGTTTTAAAAAAAAAAGACGGTGTTAAAATTAAATTTAACGGAAAAACGCGGGATGTTACAACGTAGAACGAGGATTATACTTCGAGGTATAGAATGAGATGTTGAGGCATGGATTGTTGATGGTACTAGTGCTGTTACTAAAGGTACTGTTGGTTCCTGTGATGTTGCTGAAGCTGGTACGTTTTACACCATATTCTTCAAATTGATTACTCGAGCGCGAAGTTCACTAACTTCTTCTATTACTCTGGGGTGATTGTCGGTTGGAACGAGCGAATGAATAAGGTTTAGAATTTTATATAGAATATAATC
This sequence comes from Rutidosis leptorrhynchoides, assembly GCF_046630445.1. NCBI lineage: Eukaryota > Viridiplantae > Streptophyta > Magnoliopsida > Asterales > Asteraceae > Rutidosis > Rutidosis leptorrhynchoides. The sequence goes on from NC_092335.1 coordinate 27,314,503, forward strand.
TTGGCGAGATATTCGGGAAATGAGAGAGAAAATAGTTTTTCAAATAGGTTCACCGGTAAGTGTTTCAGGTTCATCGCCAAGAGGTAAATTCGGTTGGTGGAAAGGAAAGGATCAATTTCTTCTTGTCTCTGTTGGTTTAGTCGACTACGAACCCATCGCCAATTCATCCCGAATTGATGATGACTGATTTTGTTGATCCATTCCAGTTATACTGCTTTCGAAGCTCAAGTGTGTTTCCATATCGGAATAGCTGTCGGAATTCGAGGAACTTGAACTGGTTGAGGAATTCATCTCGTATGATCAGATGAAGGATTTTCAATAAGAATTAGATTATAGGATGTAGATTAGTACCCTGCAATACATAATTTACATATGCATATATAATACTAAAATCCCATAAGTTACGGAGGAATCTACGGAAGTTGTCAGGCAAAGTCTACAACAACAGATACGCTAAGATATGAATTAGTAGATATGCTAAGATATGAATTTTGTCTATACACTATACATGCAATCATTGTAGTAAGATGTATCTAGACTAAGAATTATAAGCAGGTAATGTTCGACAAGGAATGATAAGCAAAACTTTTTGAAATGCAGACCAGGTTCAAGTCCAGACTTATTAATATAACCTAACAACTACTAGGTCGAAGTCCAGACTCATTAATGCATCCTAACAACTATCAGTTAGACACACTAATGCAAGACCTGGTTCGCTAAGACCACCACTCTGATACCACCTGTAGTGACCCGTCCTAATCCATCTGGACGAAGTCTTCAACAGTTGGTCCCATTGCGAGGTTCTGACCTCTATATGCCATGAACGACTCCATGTAATATGAGCAAATGCACAGCGAAAGATTTCTTTCATACCTGAGAATAAACATGTTTTAAAGTGTCAACCAAAAGGTTGGTGAGTTCATAAGTTTATTATAAAAAAATAAAATTCATCATTTTGATAGACCACAAGATTTAAATGCTGCATGGTACAAATGGGCCCGAATCCTATACCCACCTGTAATGTACATGCGATATCTTTTAAATACAGTACACTTTTCTCGTGTACGAAATCATCTTTCATAAATCTTAGTAACTGTACACATATAACATACACATAACCTGTGTATAAAATCATTCTCTCGATACATAACATTCACATCAACTGGTGGCAATTATCATGTCCACATAATTCAATGGTGGCAATTATCATGTCCACATAATTCAATGGTGGCAATTATCATGTCCACATAATTCAATAATAATCCGCAGAACTTCTGTCTGCATAATAATTCATTTGAGGAATGTTTTGCTTGTGTCTATCTCGTCAAACATTTATAAAAGCATATCATGTATTCGCAGTCCAAAATATATTTCAAAAGCATTTAATAAAACAGTTGTAAAAACAGCGCATGTATTCTCAGTCCCAAAAATGTAAAGAGTAAAAGGGATCAAATGAAACTCACGCATATAAATATTGTAAAACAGTTAATAAAGCATTTGCATGTATTCTCAGCCCAAAAATATAATGAGTTAAAAGGGAACAAATGAACTCACCATACTGTATTTTGTAGTAAAAATACATATGACGACATTGAACAAATGTAGGGTTGACCTCAGATTCACGAACCTATATCCAGTATATTTATTAACACACATATACTAACATTTAAACAAATTTATGTTAATAATTTATATGTTATATTAATAAATACATGAATTTATATCTATTTTATATAATTTAAATAATTAATATTTATATAATAGATTCTTAGTGTTTAATTAGGATATAATATATATGTTATTTATTACAAATATTATGTATTAATACTTAAAATATTATATAATATCTAAAAATTAATATTTATATATATGGTTCAATTAAAATATATTTATATATTATTTGTATCTTAATTATATTAACATGTTATTAAAACAAAATAGTATCTAATTTTAATATAAATTTAAAACATATATATATATATATATATATTTATAAATGTCATTTAATTTATAAATAATACTAAAATAATGATACTAATAATAATAATAATAATAATAATAATAATAATAATAATAATAATAATAATAATAATAATAATAATAATAATAATAATAATAATAATAATAAATCTACCTCAAAAATAAGGTTCCTAAAAAAGAATTGCCATAGCCTAGACTCGAACCCGCAACCTTTCGCTCCCCGTCAACGCCCTTAACCATAGCACCATCTGCTTCCTTCTAATTTATTTCTCAGATTAAATTCTTTTAACCCCTGTGTGACTGTATCCTTCTGCTTCATCATCTAAAAAAAATAAAAACTTTTCAGCTCCCCAGGCTCGAACCTGTGACCTTCTGAATAAGCATAAACACCCTTAACCATCCATACTATCTTGTTTTTCTGATTAAGAGCACCACTTAATTTTATTTAACACGATCTTTACTATTTCCCTTCCCTCTCTTCACACGTTTGATCCTTGTTATTACATTCATCATCTTCGCATCATCCTCAATACATGATCGATTATCACCATCATTATTGTATATCATATACTTACCCTCATCATCTATCTAACAATCATAATTATAATTATAAGCATAATCATAATCCATGATCATCACACTTGTTTCATCATTTATCATTATCATCATTTGATCATCATATCTTGTATCTCGCCATCATCATGTTCATAATATAACACTATAATCATAATCGTAACATCACCGACTTCTTATTACGCTTTATCATAAAATACGCAACCTTTTATCTTCCTTATTTATTTGAAATTTCGGGCCACTAGTATCACAATTTAACGGACCAGTATAATTAACATATGCAGCCCAACTAGTTAACAAGGTAAGATGTCTAGCAGCAAAGACCCAAATAAGTGATTTGATGAGAGGCTGAAAACAAATCTCGATGGCTTTGGATTCCCATTCACGTTCCATTTACAATATTATATTAGATAAATGCCAACTAGAAAGAAAAGGATAAACACTCACTGCTACAATATTTGTGTTTTATATCCTGATGGGATTTTGTTGAACCAATCATCGAATAAAGTATTAAAAGTGGGTTTGTAGAATTTATAGCCTTGACCCACCACAGAAAAAGTATCACAATTAACTCAATCAAATGGGTTTTTGGTTCAGAATTTGTCGGCCAACAATTTGAAAAGCAACAATTAGTAATCTTCCTTGAATATATATATACTCTCATGGTTGTAGGCTCGAAACAAAGAAGATAATAATAAAGAGATGGTGTTGGCTTGGTTTGGGAATCTAGCGAGTTATAGGTAGTAGAAATTAAGTATTGATCAATGGTGATGATATAGTTTAGTAGTTGTAGTAAAGTAGCAGCACTAAGATGATTTAAAGTGGTGTGTTTGATAGATTTCACGAAGAAGAATTTAGAGAGAGAAGAGAGATGGAAAAAGGTGGTGATTCAAGATCATGGTTTTCTTGAGTGGTTTTCAATGGTGGCAACTATGGTTTGAAAGAAAGCAGAAATAAACAGGACGTTAATGATGGTTGCTGTGAGAGTTTTTAAATAGGTGGTGGTGTCGTGATCAATGAAGGTGACCGATGGTTTATGATTTGCAATCGTAAATAGAAAGATTTATAGAGAGAAGTGTGGTGAAATTTTGATGGTTCATGTGAGGTGGTGTCGATTTGTTTTTGCTTAATCAAAGGAAATATATAAAATGATTTTGGTGGTGGATTCTCCTGTGGTTAATAGTGAATATAGAAAGGAACATAAACAGTATCCATTCTCTGATATAGATTGATGTAATCGAACAATACTGTAGAGGGAACGAGTAAATGACAACGGTTTTAAGTGGTAATGATGGCTTGGGTGATAATCGTGGGTAATTGCAAACCGGAACAGAAATATAGAAATAGATATAGTAAAGATACTGGTGGTTTGTTATTAGTTTCTAAATATATTTTTGTGATACTCTGAGTAATCCGTTTGTTATACCTCAAAAATTGAGTCGACAGGTTTAACTCATCCAGTACACAACTAAATAATAAAAAAATAAAAGTGAAAGTGATTGCAAACAGATTATTGGATATATCTGATATGGAAATCGTCCTTGTGCAGATTCTAAAGACAAAACTGAAAATCATTTACAGATTGACAAGGATATAAAGCAAATTACGTACTTATTTATTTTTATTTATATATATACTGTATTTATATTTATTTATTTATTTATTTGTATACATGTATCTATATCCATATATGTATCATGTAAATCTGGTTTTTTGTATATCTATAATCATAATTTTGATCTTATATTATTACTATTAATAATTACAATAATAATAATAATAATTCATAATATTAATAATAATATTAATACTTCTTTTAATAATATATTAGTAACAATAATTTTTAGTAACAAATATATAATAATATTAGAAATGATAATATCGTTAATGATATTAATAATAATGATAATATGACAATAAATATAATAATGATAATAAATAAGATGTTTATTAATGATGATCATAATATTAGTAATAATAATATAACAGTTTATGTATATTATATTTCATATCAATATATTGAAAATAATAATATAATTAATACTGATTTCAATATTAATATTAATTATAATAGTGAGGCAATATTAATAATATTAATATAACAATTATATTAAAACTTATAATTAAATTTAATATAATACAATTTATTAATTATTTCATCATTACTAATTATAATATATTTAATCCTTAATATTTATTAACTATAGTATATAATATTATTTATGTATGGAATTCATATATATTTAAATATATAAATAACTGTTCGTGAATCGTCGGAAGGAGTCGAAGGTCAATTGAACATATGAAACAGTTTTTAAAATTCTTGAGATTTAACTTAACAACTTTTGCTTATCGTGTCAGAAACATATAAAGATTTAAGTTTAAATTTGATCGAAAATTTCCGGGTCATCACACATAAGAGGCCGGAGTGTTCCGATTTGCGCAATGATAATGTTAAGCGACTAGAGAAAGCGGCGGGTACGGCTAGGGGTCGCAACTATTTGATGACGAATGATGAAGCCAAGCAATCTAATGAAGTTGTCTCAGGTACTTTCATGGTTAACTCTAATCCGGCAAGGATTCTATTTGATAGTGGTGCAAATTTGTCGTTTGTGTCTCCAAAACTTTTGCCTAAACTTAATAAACAGTTAGCTAAGTTAAGTCGTCCAGTAGAAGTCGAAATAGCGGATGGCAAGACGGTGCTAGTGGTTGATGTGTGTAAAAATTGTAATGTTGTGTTTGGTAACGAAACGTTTAAAATTGATCTCATTCCGATGACTTTGGGTGATTTTAATATTGTTGTTGGTATGGATTGGCTCAATCGTAATAGAGCCGATATTACATGCCATGATAAATTCATTAGTGTGAAGACCCCAAGTGGGGGAGAGTTAATTATTCATGGCGATAAGCAAAGAAGACTTGTGCCGATATGCACTTATGCACGGGCACGTTGTTTCCTTGTTAGTGGCAGCATGGCTTTTCTTGCCCATGTTGTTGATACTCGTGATGAGCCACCATCCATTCGTGAAATTCTGGTGGTTAATGAATTTGAAGATGTTTTTTCGGATGAGTTACCGGGTGTTCCGGTGGAAAGACAAGTTGAATTTCGCATTGAGTTGGTTCCGGGGGCTACCCCGATTGCTAAAACTCCTTATCGTTTAGCACCGACGGAAATGCAAGAGTTGTTAAATCAAACCCAAGAGTTGCTTGAAAAGGGTTTTATTCGACCGAGTTCCTCTCCATGGGGTGCTCCGGTTTTGTTTGTGAAAAAGAAAGACGGAAGCATGCGGATGTGCATCGATTATCGGGAGTTGAACAAAGTGACGATCAAAAATCGTTATCCATTGCCACGGATTGACGATTTGTTTGACCAAGGTGCAACGTATTTTTCTAAGATTGACTTACGGTCCGGCTATCACCAAATGTGGGTCCGTGAGGAAGATATAGAGAAAACGGCTTTCCGATCTCGTTACGGGCATTTTGAGTTTGTAGTTATGCCTTTTGGTCTCACAAATGCACCGGCAGTATTCATGGATCTTATGAACCGAGTGTGCCAACCTATGTTGGACAAGTCGGTAATTGTGTTCATTGACGACATACTTGTTTATTCTAAGAGTATGAAGGAACATGAACACCATTTGCGTGAAGTGTTGAAGACGTTGCGGAAGGAGAAGTTGTATGCTAAATTCTCCAAATGTGAATTCTGGCTAAGGGAAGTTCAATTCCTTGGCCATATTGTGAATAAAGAAGGTATTCAAGTAGATCCGGGGAAGATTGAGACGGTGAAGAGTTGGGGGAAACCGACTACGCCTACGGAAATTCGAAGTTTTCTCGGATTGGCCGGTTATTATCGTCGGTTTATCCAAGACTTTTCTAAAATTGCTTCTCCTTTGACGAAATTGACTAGGAAGAACGTGAGGTTCAATTGGGAAAACGAGCAAGAAATTGCTTTCCAATTATTAAAGGAGAAATTATGTCAAGCTCCGGTGTTGGTATTACCGGAAGGGATTGAAGATATGACGGTTTATTGTGATGCCTCATTAAATAGAATCGGGTATGTTCTAATGCAAAGAGGTAAAGTCATCGCTTACGCCTCTCGATAATTAAAGGAACATGAAAAGAGATACCCGACTCATGATCTTGAATTGGCGGCAGTGGTTCATGCGTTGAAAATTTAGCGCCACTACTTGTATGGTGTCAAGTGTACAATTTATTCGGATCATAAGAGTTTGAAACATCTTTTCACTCAATGAGATTTGAATTATCATCAACGTAGGTGGATAGATGTGGTGAAAGATTATGATTGTGAGATACTTTATCATCCGGGTGAGGCGAATGTGGTCGCAGATGCGTTAAGCCGAAAGAGTCAACATCCGGCGTTACGATTGAGATTGTTACGTATGATTATTACTAACAATTTTCTTGTAAAGCTTGGTGAGATTCAAATAGAAGCGTATGTTCACAACAAGCGTGAGGAACGAATCGTGGGGCAAACGGAGTTCATTACTTTAGGCCCGCATGGTTTGTTGTCTTTTCAAGGAAGAGTGTGGGTGCCTAAGATGGGTGATTACCAGCGGGTGCTACTTGATGAAGCACATAAGTCAAAGTATTCCATTCATTCGGGCGCGACGAAAATATACCTTGATTTGAAGAAAGAGTATTGGTGGCCCAGTATGAAACGTGATGTTGTTAAGTATGTTGAACAATGCGTCACGTGTTTGCAAGTCAAAGCCGAACACCAAAAGCCGTACGGTAAGTTGCAACCTTTGGAAGTCCAGAAATGGAAATGGGAGCACATTACCATGGACTTCATTACCAAGTTACCAAAGACGGCGATAACCCAATATGATACGATTTGGGTGATAGTTAATAGATTGATGAAGAGTGCTTTGTTTTTTCCCATTCGGGAAACGATATCATCGGAGACTTTGTCCAAGTTGTTTATCAAGGAGGTGATATCGAGACATGGGGTTCCTATATCTACTGTTTCGGATCGAGATACTCGTTTCACTTCTCGGTTTTGGAATAAATTTCATGTAGATATGGGTACTCAATTGAAAATGAGCACGGCGTATCATCCTCAAACGGACGGTCAAACCGAACGTACGAATCAAACGTTGGAGGATATGTTAAGGGCGTGTGTTATTGATTTCGGTGGTAGTTGGGATGAGCACTTACCATTGGTGGAATTCTCGTACAATAATAGTTACCACACTAGTATTGGAATGCCACCTTATGAGATGCTTTATGGGCGTAGGTGTCGAACTCCTATTTGTTGGGGTGAAGTGGGACAACGAGAAATCGGGAGTACCAATTTGGTCCTAGAGATGAATAGTAAGATTGAGATGATTCAGGCTCGACTTAAGGCGGCGCAAGATAGACAAAAATCTTATGCCGATAAAGGTAGACGAACGATCGAATTTCACGAAGGTGACATTGAAATGTCCCGTTCTTATTGATTAAAAACGTTCCATATTAATTGATTTCGTTGCGAGGTTTTGACCTCTATATGAGACGTTTTTCAAAGACTGCATTCATTTTTAAAATAAACCATAACCTTTATTTCATAAATAAAGGTTTAAAAAGCTTTACGTAGATTATCAAATAATGATAATCTAAAATATCCTGTTTACACACGACCATTACATAATGGTTTACAATACAAATATGTTACATCGAAATCAGTTTCTTGAATGCAGTTTTTACACAATATCATACAAACATGGACTCCAAATCTTGTCCTTATTTTAGTATGCAACAGCGGAAGCTCTTAGTATTCACCTGAGAATAAACATGCTTTAAACGTCAACAAAAATGTTGGTGAGTTATAGGTTTAACCTATATATATCAAATCGTAACAATAGACCACAAGATTTCATATTTCAATACACATCCCATACATAGAGATAAAAATCATTCATATGGTGAACACCTGGTAATCGACATTAACAAGATACATATATATAAGAATATCCCCATCATTCCGGGACACCCTTCGGATATGATATAAATTTCGAAGTACTAAAGCATCCGGTACTTTGGATGGGGTTTGTTAGGCCCAATAGATCTATCTTTAGGATTCGCGTCAATTAGGGTGTCTGTTCCCTAATTCTTAGATTACCAGACTTAATAAAAAGGGGCATATTCGATTTCGATAATTCAACCATAGAATGTAGTTTCACGTACTTGTGTCTATTTTGTAAATCATTTATAAAACCTGCATGTATTCTCATCCCAAAAATATTAGATTTTAAAAGTGGGACTATAACTCACTTTCACAGATTTTTACTTCGTCGGGAAGTAAGACTTGGTCACTGGTTGATTCACGAACCTATAACAATATATACATATATATATCAAAGTATGTTTAAAATATATTTACAACACTTTTAATATATTTTGATGTTTTAAGTTTATTAAGTCAGCTGTCCTCGTTAGTAACCTACAACTAGTTGTCCACAGTTAGATGTACAGAAATAAATCGATAAATATTATCTTGAATCAATCCACGACCCAGTGTATACGTATCTCAGTATTGATCACAACTCAAACTATATATATTTTGGAATCAACCTCAACCCTGTATAGCTAACTCCAACATTCACATATAGAGTGTCTATGGTTGTTCCGAAATATATATAGATGTGTCGACATGATAGGTCGAAACATTGTATACGTGTCTATGGTATCTCAAGATTACATAATATACAATACAAGTTGATTAAGTTATGGTTGGAATAGATTTGTTACCAATTTTCACGTAGCTAAAATGAGAAAAATTATCCAATCTTGTTTTTACCCATAACTTCTTCATTTTAAATCCGTTTTGAGTGAATCAAATTGCTATGGTTTCATATTGAACTCTATTTTATGAGTCTAAACAGAAAAGTATAGGTTTATAGTCGGAAAAATAAGTTACAAGTCGTTTTTGTAAAGGTAGTCATTTCAGTCGAAAGAACGACGTCTAGATGACCATTTTAGAAAACATACTTCCACTTTGAGTTTAACCATAATTTTTGGATATAGTTTCATGTTCATAATAAAAATCATTTTCTCAGAATAACAACTTTTAAATCAAAGTTTATCATAGTTTTTAATTAACTAACCCAAAACAGCCCGCGGTGTTACTACGACGGCGTAAATCCGGTTTTACGGTGTTTTTCGTGTTTCCAGGTTTTAAATCATTAAGTTAGCATATCATATAGATATAGAACATGTGTGTAGTTAATTTTAAAAGTCAAGTTAGAAGGATTAACTTTTGTTTGCGAACAAGTTTAGAATTAACTAAACTATGTTCTAGTGATTACGAGTTTAAACCTTCGAATAAGATAGTTTTATATATATGAATCGAATGATGTTATGAACATCGTTACTACCTCAAGTTTAGTAGGTAAACCTACTGTAAGTGACAAGAAATGATCTAGCTTCAAAGGATCTTGGATGGCTTGAAAGTTCTTGAAGTAGGATCATGACACAAAAACAAGTTCAAGTAAGATTTTTACTCGAATTAAGATAGTTTATAGTTATAGAAATTGAATCAAAGTTTGAATATGAATATTACCTTGAATAAGAAAGATAACCTACTGTATATAACAAAGGTTTCTTGATCTTATATGATTACTTGGAATGGATTAGAAAGCTTGGAAGTAAATTAGTAAACTTGAAGGGATCTTTGAAGTGTTCTTGAAGTGTTCTTCCTATGATGATTATAGCTTGATTCTTTAAGTGATTTTTGATGAAGATGATGATTAACTACTGGAAAAATATGTTCATAATAGTGTGTGTGTGTGTGTGTTGAGAGAGAATTAGAAAGAGAATTGGAAGTGAAATGGAGTGAATGATGAGTGGTAATTGGTGAGTGGTGAGTGGGGTTAAAAGGAGTTCTAGTTAGTTGACTAGCTCATGGTAGAAGTTAAAATTGATTAGTCATACATGACATAATCAAGAGTAGAATCCCATGCTATTTCCTATTGGTATATACTCATAGTAAGTACGTTTTGAAGCTGTGTATAATACGGGTAAGAATACGACTAGAATTCTTGATGAAAGAAAAGAATGGAAAAGTAACTGTAACCATTTTCGTTAAGTATGAGTGTTTTGATATATGTCTTGAAGTCTTCTAAAAGTATTTTAATACATCTAAATACACTACTTGTATATACATTTTAACTGAGTCGTTAAGTCATCGTTAGTCGTTACATGTAAGTGTTGTTTTGAAACCTTTAAGTTAACGATCTCAATTAATGTTGTTAACCCATTGTTTATTATATCTAATGAGATGTTAAATTATTATATTATCATGATATTGTGATATATTAATATATCTTAATATGATATATATATATACATTTAAATGTCGTTACAACGATAATCGTTACATATATGTCTCGTTTCGAAATCCTTAAGTTAGTAGTCTTGTTTATATGTATATAACTCATTGTTAATATACTTATGGAGATACTTACTTATCATAATCTCATGTTAACCATATGTATATCCATATATATATCGTCATGTCGTTTTTACAAGTTTTAACGTTCGTGAATCGCCGGTCAACTTGGGTGGTCAATTGTCTATATGAAACATATTTCAATTAATCAAGTCTTAACAAGTTTGATTGCTTAACATGTTGGAAACATTTAATCATGTAAATATCAATCTCAATTAATATATATAAACATGGAAAAGTTTGGGTCACTACAGTACCTACCCGTTAAATAAATTTCGTCCCGAAATTTTAAGCTGTTGAAGGTGTTGACGAATCTTCTGGAAATAGATGCGGGTATTTCTTTTTCATCTGATCTTCATGCTCCCAGGTGAACTCGGGTCCTCTACTAGCATTCCATCGAACCTTAACAATTGGTATCTTGTTTTGCTTAAGTCTTTTAACCTCACGATCCATTATTTCGATGGGTTCTTCGATGAATTGAAGTTTTTCGTTGATTTGGATTTCATCTAATGGAATAGTGAGATCTTCTTTAGCAAAAAATTTCTTCAAATTCGAGACGTGAAAAGTGTTATGTACAGCTGCGAGTTGTTGAGGTAACTCAAGTCGGTAAGCTACTGGTCCGACACGATCAATAATCTTGAGTGGTCCAATATACCTTGGATTTAATTTCCCTCGTTTACCAAATCGAACAACGCCTTTCCAAGGTGCAACTTTAAGCATGACCATCTCTCCAATTTCAAATTCTATATCTTTTCTTTTAATGTCAGCGTAGCTCTTTTGTCGACTTTGGGCGGTTTTCAACCGTTGTTGAATTTGGATGATCTTCTCGGTAGTTTCTTGTATAATCTCCGGACCCGTAATCTGTCTATCCCCCACTTCACTCCAACAAATCGGAGACCTGCACTTTCTACCATAAAGTGCTTCAAACGGTGCCATCTCAATGCTTGAATGGTAGCTGTTGTCTGCTAACGGTAGATGTCGATCCCAACTGTTTCCGAAATCAATAACACATGCTCGTAGCATGTATTCAAGCGTTTGTATCGTCCTTTCACTCTGGCCATCAGTTTGTGGATGATAGGCAGTACTCATGTCTAGACGAGTTCCTAATGCTTGCTGTAATGTCTGCCAGAATCTTGAAATAAATCTGCCATCCCTATCAGAGATAATAGAGATTGGTATTCCATGTCTGGAGACGACTTCCTTCAAATACAGTCGTGCTAACTTCTCCATCTTGTCATCTTTTCTTATTGGCAGGAAGTGTGCTGATTTGGTGAGACGATCAACTATTACCCAAATAGTATCAAAACCACTTGCAGTCCTTGGTAATTTAGTGATGAAATCCATGGTAATGTTTTTCCATTTCCATTCCGGGATTTCGGATTGTTGAAGTAGACCTGATGGTTTCTGATGCTCAGCTTTGACCTTAGAACACGTCAAACATTCTCCTACGTATTTAGCAACATCGGCTTTCATACCCGGCCACCAAAAATATTTCCTGAGATCCTTGTACATCTTCCCCGTTTCAGGATGTATTGAGTATCTGGTTTTATGAGCTTCTCTAAGTACCATTTCTCTCATATCTCCAAATTTTGGTACCCAAATCCTTTCAGCCCTATACCGGGTTCCGTCTTCCCGAATATTAAGATGTTTCTCCGATCCTTTGGGTATTTCATCCTTTAAATTTCCCTCTTTTAAAACTCCTTGTTGCGCCTCCTTTATTTGAGTAGTAAGGTTATTATGAATCATTATATTCATAGATTTTACTCGAATGGGTTCTCTGTCCTTCCTGCTCAAGGCATCGGCTACCACATTTGCCTTCCCCGGGTGGTAACGAATCTCAAAGTCGTAATCATTCAATAATTCAATCCACCTACGCTGCCTCATATTCAGTTGTTTCTGATTAAATATGTGTTGAAGACTTTTGTGGTCGGTATATATAATACTTTTGACCCCATATAAGTAGTGCCTCCAAGTCTTTAATGCAAAAACAACCGCGCCTAATTCCAAATCATGCGTCGTATAATTTTGTTCGTGAATCTTCAATTGTCTAGACGCATAAGCAATCACCTTCGTTCGTTGCATTAATACACAACCGAGACCTTGCTTTGATACGTCACAATAAATCACAAAATCATCATTCCCTTCAGGCAATGACAATATAGGTGCCGTAGTTAGCTTTTTCTTCAATAACTGAAACGCTTTCTCTTGTTCATCATTCCATTCAAATTTCTTCCCTTTATACATTAATGCAGTCAAGGGTTTTGCTATTCTGGAAAAGTCTTGGATGAACCTTCTGTAGTAACCAGCTAGTCCTAAAAACTGGCGTATGTGTTTCGAAGTTTTCGGGGTTTCCCACTTTTCAACAGTTTCTATCTTTGCCGGATCCACCTTAATACCTTCTTTGTTCACTATGTGACCAAGGAATTGAACTTCTTCCAACCAAAATGCACACTTTGAAAACTTAGCGTACAATTCTTCCTTTCTCAATACTTCTAACACCTTTCTCAAATGTTCACCGTGTTCTTGGTCATTCTTTGAGTAAATAAGTATGTCATCAATGAAAACAATGACAAACTTGTCAAGGTATGGTCCACACACTCGGTTCATAAGGTCCATGAACACAGCTGGTGCATTAGTTAAACCAAACGGCATGACCATAAACTCTTAATGACCGTAACGTGTTCTGAAAGCAGTGTTTGGAATATCATCTTCTTTCACCCGCATTTGATGATACCCGGAACGTAAGTCAATCTTTGAATAAACAGACGAGCCTTGTAGTTGATCAAATAAGTCGTCGATTCTCGGTAGTGGGTAGCGGTTCTTGATGGTAAGTTTGTTCAACTCTCGGTAGTCGATACACAACCTGAATGTACCATCTTTCTTCTTGACAAACAAAACAGGAGCTCCCCACGGTGATGTACTTGGTCGAATGAAACCACGCTCTAAAAGTTCTTGTAATTGGCTTTGCAGTTCTTTCATCTCGCTGGGTGCGAGTCTGTAAGGAGCACGAGCTATTGGTGCAGCTCCTGGTACAAGATCTATTTGAAATTCAACGGATCGCTGTGGGGGTAATCCCGGTAATTCTTTCGGAAATACATCGGGAAATTCTTTTGCAATGGGAACATCATTGATGCTCTTTTCTTCAGTTTGTAATTTCTCGACGTGTGCTAGAACAGCATAGCAACCTTTTCTTATTAGTTTTTGTGCCTTCAAATTACTAATAATATGTAGCTTCGTGTTGCCCTTTTCTCCGTACACCATTAAGGGTTTACCTTTTTCTCGTATAATGCGAATTGCATTTTTGTAATAAACGATCTCTGCTTTCACTTCTTTCAACCAGTCCATACCGATTATCACATCAAAACTCCCTAACTCTACTGGTATCAAATCAATCTTAAATGTTTCGCTAACCAGTTTAATTTCTCGATTCCGACATATATTATCTGCTGAAATTAATTTACCATTTGCTAATTCGAGTAAAAATTTACTATCCAAAGGCGTCAATGGACAACTTAATTTAGCACAAAAATCTCTACTCATATAGCTTCTATCCGCACCCGAATCAAATAAAACGTAAGCAGATTTATTGTCAATAAGAAACGTACCCGTAACAAGCTCCGGGTCTTCCTGTGCCTCTGCCGCATTAATATTGAAAACTCTTCCGCGGCCTTGTCCATTCGTGTTCTCCTGGTTCGGGCAATTTCTAATAATGTGGCCCAGTTTTCCACATTTATAACAAACTACATTGGCATAACTTGCTCCGACGCTACTTGCTCCGCCATTACTCGTTCTGACACCATTTGTTCCTTTTGTTCTATTAACCCCTGGTCCGTAGACCTCACACTTCGCCGCGCTATGACCATTTCTTTTACACTTGTTGCAAAATTTGGTGCAGAACCCCGAGTGATACTTTTCACACCTTTGGCATAGCTGCGTCTGATTGTTGTTGTTGTTGCGGTTATTATTGTTGTTGGGATGATTGTTGTAGTTGCTGTTGTTGTTGTTGTTGTTGTTGTTGTTGTTGTTGTTGGGCCGTTTGTTGTAGTTGCGATTGATGTTGCAATTGTTGGGATAATTGTTGCGGTTATTGTTGTAATTTCTGTTGTTGTTGTATTGGTGATTCTTATCACCATTTTCCTCCCACTTTCTTTTGACTTGCTTCACATTGGCCTCTTCAGCAGTCTGTTCTTTAATTCTTTCTTCAATCTGGTTCACTAGTTTGTGAGCCATTCTACATGCCTGTTGTATGGAGGCGGGCTCGTGTGAACTTTTATCTTCTTGGATTCTTTCCGGTAATCCTTTCACAAACGCGTCGATCTTCTCTTCCTCATCTTCGAATGCTCCCGGACACAATAGGCACAATTCTGTGAATCGTCTTTCGTACGTGGTAATATCAAATCCTTGGGTTCGTAACCCTCTAAGTTCTGTCTTGAGCTTATTAACCTCGGTTCTGGGACGGTACTTCTCGTTCATCAAGTGCTTGAATGCTGACCACGGTAGTGCGTACGCATCATCTTGTCCCACTTGCTCTAGATAGGTATTCCACCATGTTAACGCAGAACCTGTGAAGGTATGCGTAGCGTACTTCACTTTGTCCTCTTCAGTACACTTACTTATGGCAAACACCGATTCGACCTTCTCGGTCCACCGTTTCAATCCGATCGGTCCTTCGGTTCCATCAAATTCCAAAGGTTTGCAGGCAGTGAATTCTTTGTAGGTGCATCCTACACGATTTCCTGTACTTCCAGATCCAAGGTTATTGTTGGTATGTAGCACAGCCTGTACTGCGACTATGTTTGAAGCTAGAAAAGTACGGAATTCCTCTTCATTCATATTCACGGTGTGTCGAGTAGTCGGTGCCATTTCCTTCAAAATAGTCAAATGGAACAAGTTAATCATACAGAATATTAAGAGTAGTTAATAGTATTTCGTAGCATAATATGAACTCATTTATAAAAGCTTTTTCTTCATATTAGCGTTTTATAAGTCTAAATTCGGGTAGTACCTACCTGTTAAGTTCATACTTAGTAGCTAATATACAATTCAACTACTACAATTCTATATGAAAAACTGATTGTAATAATATTTCGCGTTCAAACTTTTATACAATATTTTACAAACTTACAATACCGCTTATTTTACATAAAGCATGAAATATAGCACACAATAACTTTGATACAAGATAGTTGTGAAGATAATTCTAGCTAGTACACAAGTCATTCAGCAAAGGCAATAAAGACACGTAATTCATACGTCCAGAAACAAGTCATGCATTCTGGTTTTACTAGGACTACTTCCCATCCTTGGTCTTGTGGAACATAACCGTTATGGCCGTTGATAAGACAGCGTGTTGTAACGTCGTCAAAGGGACGAGGGTTACGTAATGACCAACAGTCTCGTAATAACCTAAAAACCTCATTTCTTACCCCAATTACCGACTCCGTCACTTGTGGGAACGTTTTGTTTAATAGTTGTAGCCCGATGTTCTTGTTCTCACTTTGGTGAGAAGCGAACATTACTAACCCGTAAGCATAACATGCTTCTTTATGTTGCATGTTAGCCGCTTTTTCTAAATCACGAAGTCCTATATTCGGATATACTTAGTCAAAATAATTTCTTAACCCGTTGCGTAAAATAGCATTTGGGTTCCCCGCAATATATGCGTCAAAGTAAACACATCGTAACTTATGGATTTCCCAATGTGATATCCCCCATCTTTCGAACAAAAGCCTTTTATAAACCAAGGCATTCTTGGAACGTTCTTCGAATGTCTTACAAACTGATCTCGCCTTAAATAGTTGTGCCGAGGAATTCTGACCGACTCTAGACAAGATTTCATCAATCATGTCTCCGGGTAGGTCTCTTAAAATATTGGGTTGTCTATCCATTTTGTGTT
Source organism: Rutidosis leptorrhynchoides (assembly GCF_046630445.1). Lineage (NCBI taxonomy): Eukaryota > Viridiplantae > Streptophyta > Magnoliopsida > Asterales > Asteraceae > Rutidosis > Rutidosis leptorrhynchoides. The sequence continues at coordinate 27,331,401 of NC_092335.1, forward strand.
TTTATACTGTAAAATAGACAAGAGTTAGATTCATAAAAAAAAAATACTTATTAATACAAGCAATTTTTACATATATCATAAAGCATAAGCACACTATATTACATATATTACACCACACGAATACAACTATCTTATTCCGACTCGCTCGTTTCTTCTTGTTCAGTTTTGGTTCGTTTTGCCAAGTTTCTAGGGATATATGATGTTCCCCTAATACGAGCCGTCGTTGTCCACATTGGTTTAGAAAAACCTGGTGGTTTAGAGGTTCCCGGGTCATTGTTACAACTTAAGGACTTCGGGGGTTGACGATACATATAAAGTTCATCGGGGTTGGAATTAGGTTTCTCTATTTTTATGCCCTTTCCCTTATTATTTTCTTTTGCCTTTTTAAATTCAGTTGGGTTAATTTCTATAACATCATCGGAATTCTCGTCGGAATCCGATTCATCGGAGAATTGGTAATCCTCCCAATATTTTGCTTCCTTGGCGGAAACACCATTGACCATAATTAACCTTGGTCGGTTGGTTGAGGATTCTCTTTTACTTAACCGTTTTATTATTTCTCCCACCGGTTCTATTTCTTCTTCCGGTTCCGATTCATCTTCCGGTTCCGATTCTTCTTCCGGTTCCGACTCTTCTTCCGGTTCCTCTTCGGGAACTTGTGAATCAGTCCACGAATCATTCCAATTTACATTTGACTCTTCATTATTATTAGGTGAGTCAATGGGACTTGTTCTAGAGGTAGACATCTATCACATAATATCAAACATGTTAAGAGATTAATATATCACATAATATTCATATGTTAAAAATATATAGTTTCCAACAAAAATGTTAAGCAATCATTTTTAAAGAAAACACGGTCGAAGTCCAGACTCACTAATGCATCCTAACAAACTCGATAAGACACACTAATGCAAATTTTCTGGTTCTCTAAGACCAACGCTCGGATACCAACTGAAATGTCCCGTTCTTATTGATTAAAAACGTTCCATATTAATTGATTTCGTTGCGAGGTTTTGACCTCTATATGAGACGTTTTTCAAAGACTGCATTCATTTTTAAAATAAACCATAACCTTTATTTCATAAATAAAGGTTTAAAAAGCTTTACGTAGATTATCAAATAATGATAATCTAAAATATCCTGTTTACACACGACCATTACATAATGGTTTACAATACAAATATGTTACATCGAAATCAGTTTCTTGAATGCAGTTTTTACACAATATCATACAAACATGGACTCCAAATCTTGTCCTTATTTTAGTATGCAACAGCGGAAGCTCTTAGTATTCACCTGAGAATAAACATGCTTTAAACGTCAACAAAAATGTTGGTGAGTTATAGGTTTAACCTATATATATCAAATCGTAACAATAGACCACAAGATTTCATATTTCAATACACATCCCATACATAGAGATAAAAATCATTCATATGGTGAACACCTGGTAATCGACATTAACAAGATACATATATATAAGAATATCCCCATCATTCCGGGACACCCTTCGGATATGATATAAATTTCGAAGTACTAAAGCATCCGGTACTTTGGATGGGGTTTGTTAGGCCCAATAGATCTATCTTTAGGATTCGCGTCAATTAGGGTGTCTGTTCCCTAATTCTTAGATTACCAGACTTAATAAAAAGGGGCATATTCGATTTCGATAATTCAACCATAGAATGTAGTTTCACGTACTTGTGTCTATTTTGTAAATCATTTATAAAACCTGCATGTATTCTCATCCCAAAAATATTAGATTTTAAAAGTGGGACTATAACTCACTTTCACAGATTTTTACTTCGTCGGGAAGTAAGACTTGGCCACTGGTTGATTCACGAACCTATAACAATATATACATATATATCAAAGTATGTTTAAAATATATTTACAACACTTTTAATATATTTTGATGTTTTAAGTTTATTAAGTCAGCTGTCCTCGTTAGTAACCTACAACTAGTTGTCCACAGTTAGATGTACAGAAATAAATCGATAAATATTATCTTGAATCAATCCACGACCCAGTGTATACGTATCTCAGTATTGATCACAACTCAAACTATATATATTTTGGAATCAACCTCAACCCTGTATAGCTAACTCCAACATTCACATATAGAGTGTCTATGGTTGTTCCGAAATATATATAGATGTGTCGACATGATAGGTCGAAACATTGTATACGTGTCTATGGTATCTCAAGATTACATAATATACAATACAAGTTGATTAAGTTATGGTTGGAATAGATTTGTTACCAATTTTCACGTAGCTAAAATGAGAAAAATTATCCAATCTTGTTTTTACCCATAACTTCTTCATTTTAAATCCGTTTTGAGTGAATCAAATTGCTATGGTTTCATATTGAACTCTATTTTATGAGTCTAAACAGAAAAGTATAGGTTTATAGTCGGAAAAATAAGTTACAAGTCATTTTTGTAAAGGTAGTCATTTCAGTCGAAAGAACGACGTCTAGATGACCATTTTAGAAAACATACTTCCACTTTGAGTTTAACCATAATTTTTGGATATAGTTTCATGTTCATAATAAAAATCATTTTCTCAGAATAACAACTTTTAAATCAAAGTTTATCATAGTTTTTAATTAACTAACCCAAAACAGCCCGCGGTGTTACTACGACGGCGTAAATCCGGTTTTACGGTGTTTTTCGTGTTTCCAGGTTTTAAATCATTAAGTTAGCATATCATATAGATATAGAACATGTGTGTAGTTAATTTTAAAAGTCAAGTTAGAAGGATTAACTTTTGTTTGCGAACAAGTTTAGAATTAACTAAACTATGTTCTAGTGATTACGAGTTTAAACCTTCGAATAAGATAGTTTTATATATATGAATCGAATGATGTTATGAACATCGTTACTACCTCAAGTTTAGTAGGTAAACCTACTGTAAGTGACAAGAAATGATCTAGCTTCAAAGGATCTTGGATGGCTTGAAAGTTCTTGAAGTAGGATCATGACACAAAAACAAGTTCAAGTAAGATTTTTACTCGAATTAAGATAGTTTATAGTTATAGAAATTGAATCAAAGTTTGAATATGAATATTACCTTGAATAAGAAAGATAACCTACTGTATATAACAAAGGTTTCTTGATCTTATATGATTACTTGGAATGGATTAGAAAGCTTGGAAGTAAATTAGTAAACTTGAAGGGATTTTTGAAGTGTTCTTGAAGTGTTCTTCCTATGATGATTATAGCTTGATTCTTTAAGTGATTTTTGATGAAGATGATGATTAACTACTGGAAAAATACGTTCATAATAGTGTGTGTGTGTGTGTGTGTTGAGAGAGAATTAGAAAGAGAATTGGAAGTGAAATGGAGTGAATGATGAGTGGTAATTGGTGAGTGGTGAGTGGGGTTAAAAGGAGTTCTAGTTAGTTGACTAGCTCATGGTAGAAGTTAAAATTGATTAGTCATACATGACATAATCAAGAGTAGAATCCCATGCTATTTCCTATTGGTATATACTCATAGTAAGTACGTTTTGAAGCTGTGTATAATACGGGTAAGAATACGACTAGAATTCTTGATGAAAGAAAAGAATGGAAAAGTAACTGTAACCATTTTCGTTAAGTATGAGTGTTTTGATATATGTCTTGAAGTCTTCTAAAAGTATTTTAATACATCTAAATACACTACTTGTATATACATTTTAACTGAGTCGTTAAGTCATCGTTAGTCGTTACATGTAAGTGTTGTTTTGAAACCTTTAAGTTAACGATCTCAATTAATGTTGTTAACCCATTATTTATTATATCTAATGAGATGTTAAATTATTATATTATCATGATATTGTGATATATTAATATATCTTAATATGATATATATATACATTTAAATGTCGTTACAACGATAATCGTTACATATATGTCTCGTTTCGAAATCCTTAAGTTAGTAGTCTTGTTTATATGTATATAACTCATTGTTAATATACTTATGGAGATACTTACTTATCATAATCTCATGTTAACCATATGTATATCCATATATATATCGTCATGTCATTTTTACAAGTTTTAACGTTCGTGAATCGCCGGTCAACTTGGGTGGTCAATTGTCTATATGAAACATATTTCAATTAATCAAGTCTTAACAAGTTTGATTGCTTAACATGTTGGAAACATTTAATCATGTAAATATCAATCTCAATTAATATATATAAACATGGAAAAGTTTGGGTCACTACAGTACCTACCCGTTAAATAAATTTCGTCCCGAAATTTTAAGCTGTTGAAGGTGTTGACGAATCTTCTGGAAATAGATGCGGGTATTTCTTTTTCATCTGATCTTCATGCTCCCAGGTGAACTCGGGTCCTCTACTAGCATTCCATCGAACCTTAACAATTGGTATCTTGTTTTGCTTAAGTCTTTTAACCTCACGATCCATTATTTCGATGGGTTCTTCGATGAATTGAAGTTTTTCGTTGATTTGGATTTCATCTAATGGAATAGTGAGATCTTCTTTAGCAAAACATTTCTTCAAATTCGAGACGTGAAAAGTGTTATGTAGAGCTGCGAGTTGTTGAGGTAACTCAAGTCGGTAAGCTACTGGTCCGACACGATCAATAATCTTGAGTGGTCCAATATACCTTGGATTTAATTTGTAACATCCCGCGTTTTTTCCGTTAAATTTATTTTTAACACCGTCTTTTTTTTTTAATAATATCTTTCGCTATTTAAATTCCCAATTTCCGTTGACTAACGTTTATAATATTCTCGTTATTTAATTATAACATCACTCGTCTACTTGAGCGTTTTTTAAAAATATTCGTTTGGTTAATTCCCGCACCCGCTCTGAAACTTGAGGGACTAGTTCCGCCACTTGACCAAAGAGGTGGCTAGTAGTTGACTAGTCAACCACTCACCACCTCCACCCCTCATTCATCCATTTCTTTTCTTTCTTTCTTTCTTTTTTTCTCTCAAGAACACAAACATAAATCATCATCTAAATCCGGATCGGGAAGCAAACTTCAAAACAAATTACATATTCGTGATCCTCTCATCATCCTCTTCGATTTGGTACCAATTTCATCCATTTTGGGTAACTTTCTAAAAACTCTAGATTTCTATAAATTCGTGTTTTTGATTTGAAATGGTGTTAGTTAGTGTCTATGGCTCGTGTGTAACATGAATATATGTTTTGTTTGCTCGATTTGTGGTTTGGAGTAACTAGTTTGAGTTTTTGAAATGGGTTTGCTTAATCCTTGATTTTGGATGAGTTAATGTTGTTAGATTGTTAAAGTGCATGTTTTAATTGTGTTACTAGTATCATTAGCTACATTTTGATGTGTAGGTTGATTAAGAAAACTTCAAAAACCCGATTAATGATTTTGTGATGTTTGACTAGGGTTTGATAGTTCTTGACATGAACTTTTGGATGCTTAAATGCCATGGAATGTTAATTGTTAGTGTTTAGTAGTAATGTATGCTTCATTACCTTCGAAACGGCATATCATATGTGTGAATTGGATTCCCGAAACTTAAAATGCAATTGATGAACTTGAACCTTTGAAAATGGACTTTTAAATGATCACTTGACGAGAAATCGGTTATGGAAAATGTTGTTTTTGTTTGATGAAACATGTTTAGTTGTGTTCCTTGTCAAAAGAGCTTTCCAACGGTATAAGATACGCTTTCTAATTGTTTACGGTTTGAGTTTTGCGTTTGTTTGAAATTTTACCAAGCCTTGAACAAGTGAAACAGGCCTGGGACCAGGCCACGGCCATTGTCGCGGCGCGACAGGCCTGGCCGCGGCGCGACATAAGCCGCGTCCAGATTCTGTTTCCCTTGACCTTTTTACTAAAAATGTTTGACATGTTCTAGACCTCCAATTTACATGCAACTTGTTTTAACATGCTTATATATGAATAACTAGCATAGAAAAATAGTTCGGGACCCGACCCGAACGTGTTGACTTTTTCGTTGACTTTGACCAAGTTTGACTTTTAGTCAAACTTAACCAAACTTTTATACAATCGTTCTAACATGCTTTTATACTTGATTCTTGCATGAAACTTGACAACGTGATTCACATGCTATACTTAATCGAGTCGTAACGAGCCATAGGACTAATTGAACACATTTCACCCGACCTTGTGTCGTAACCGGTTAATTGATACAACTTACTTGTTTAGGTCAAGGCTAAGCAACTTTCATGCATACGTTACTTTGTGAAGTACTTTTATACTCGTGCACTCGAGGTGAGATCATAGTCCCACCTTTGCAAATACTTTTATACTTTTAAATCGTGGGCTGAGAAACATATACTTTATATACATTTATACGGTTTATACTTTCATACTTTGGATACAAATGCGAATACAAGAGCAAAGATACAGACGAGTTAGAACAAAAGTCCTCAATCCAATTATCATTAGTTCCACTTGCAGGGTGTAAGTGTAAGCGAGTGATTATGTTGTGTGGCCATACGGGTTTAACGAACCCTCATTCAGACGGTTCGCTACCGTTAGTGGATGAAATATAATTTCAACGTGCATAGTGTATGTTCTAACACTATATTCAAAATTCAGAGGGAAGATTCAGTTAAGTTTTGGTAATTGGGTGCTCGTGATACAGACAACATCTTTTGGGATGTATACGCTTGATATTCACTTTATACTAAATCTTATGGTTTACAAACACATCTTTAGAGATGTATACGCCTTGATACTAAACCTTGTGATTCAAAAACATACTTTCACAAATACATTTATGATCTCACCAACGTTTTTCGTTGACAGTTTTCTATATGTTTCTCAGGTTCATACATGGCTATTTGATACATGCTTCCGCGTACATTCATACTTGCTTGGGGTCAAGCATACATGCATACACTCTGATTTCTTGCTTGGAGTCAAGCATACATACATGCATACGCTAGTGATAGCACCTTTGGATTCAAACATATTGTTTACATACTTACGCTATTTATAGCAACTGTGATTTTAAACTAATTATGTCGCAAGATATTTCATTTATACTTTATGACTTTTGTAAACTTAGACTTGTTGTCGAACGGTTTTGTAAACTAAACTTGCAAGTCTTGTACCTTTCAAATGAATGCGACATAATTTTGGTCAAACGAGTCTCATATAGGGACTACGACCACGCAACGGGACCTAAGTTAACGGCGCCGTCAATAACGGTTTTGGTCGGGTCGCTACAAGTGGTATCAGAGCGTTGGTTGTAGGGAACTAGGACGTGCATTAGTGTGTCTAACAGAGTCGTTAGGACGCATTAGTGAGTCTAGACTACAACCGGATAGTTAGCATTTGCATTCTGACATACATTTGCTATAGATAGCACTTACTTGACTACTTGTGCATTATACTTGAATCATTCTTAGGCAAACTTTTTAATGGTACCCAACCTTCATCATACGAACTCGTATTCCGCCACTTTTTGGTAACACACGTAAATTCATGATTCATACACGTATGGATGACGACGACTTCATTAGTCACACTCGTTCGGGAACTCTGACTCCTTGGTTGTTATTTCCCCCGTCTCATCTTACTATCCATGAATGTTGTAAAGTCACTGTCACTACTCTAGATGAGTATCGTCATCACCATTTATCGCTACGGTTGCGTATTACTTGTTATCATGACTCGTTACTCTTTTCATACCTAAATACAATATTGTCTGACTCGAACCACATTGACGTGAACAACCAACTATACACTTCCCTCGGGGAACGCATCTTCAGAGTTGCACCAATTCTTTCGATTCAATACGAATCATGTTTGAGACGTCGTTACATTTTGTTCATTTTAGATTTTCGCGATTACACGAACTTGAATCTATAGAGTGATGTGGGAATGGAAGTATGAGTTAGCGTAATATAACGACACTCGATCAACGTGGTTATATTACGGTAAGACATACCAAAGTTCTAGTGACGCGTGATGGTGGTTAGACTCGATCAACCTAAACACCACCATGTGCCATGTACATGACTTCATCTTTTCAGGTTTGGACATCCGAAAACTCCGAGAATATTTATAACAACCATACCGGGGACACACCTTCAATTATTGTCAAATTATATTTATGCTTCCGAATGAATTGCCGATTCCATTCGATTTCAACCGTATGTCACACGGGTATACTAGCTCGTCCTCGCACAGTCTTATTGACTAACTACAACTTACTCGTTATGCTCACATCGGGGCGGAAACTTCTTTTGCATCACCCTCGTACTTCCGGTTCAGGAGGTCCTTATTCTAAATTCCCAATGGAGAGAGACTCTCCACGTTATACTAGTATTCACCTCGAGGGTGAATAGTTCCGACGAACGTTTTTCTTTCAGAAACCGAGGAGAACTTGCCCCGACGAACGTTTTTGGAAACCGATAAATCTTCCGCGACGCGGATTTTCTTGAGAAACTTGTCCTAGCTAACGTTTTCAATTCCTAGCAAACTTGTTCAATATGCCTTAGGGAAATATACCCCGTTTCGGATCGAGATCCTCGTTTCACTTCTAGATTTTGGAGTACCTTACAAAAAGCCTCGGGACCGCGTTTAGACATGAGTACCGCGTACCATCCACAACCCGACGGACCGAACAAACATGCGATTTAAACCTTGGAAACCATAATACGAATTTGTATTACCAACTTCAAATTTACTTGAGAAAAGTATTTTCCTTTAACCGAATCCTCGTACTACAATGATTTTCATTCGAGTTTTAACGTCACTCCTTTTGAAACCACATGTGACCGGAAACGTCATTCTCCTTTGTCGAACCAAGTAAACGATGATCAATTCACCGGGGCCGAGGTTATTCATGAGCAACCGAGAAAATTTATTCATATTTAGGCAAAACCCTACGCGACTCGTAATCACCAAGAGCTACGCCGATGTTAGACGTAAACATTTCAAATTCCACGTGGGAAACCGCGTCACGTTAAGAGTCGCACCTTGGAAAGGTGCAATCCGTTTCGGGAAAACGTAGGAAGCTAAATCTGCGATATTTTGATCCTTTAAATTCTTGGGGTGTTTTGGACCCGTCGCTAGCCGTTTAGACTTTTCCGACTCATTTTGGGTCTCCGTTTATCCTACATTCGATGTATCAACTCAAAGACGTGTTTGGCGAAACAAGAACTTGTCATTCCTTTTCGATAAGCTTACTATCGACGATAAACCTCACTTCCTAGGAGGACCGATTGAAACCATGAATCATGGAAGCCAAACCTTAAAACAACATATGATCCCGACCGTCAAAATTCGTGGAAATACTCAAGGACGTACCTTCACTTATTCGTAGAATTTACAACGCAAGATCTCGAGTAAGATTCAACCACTACTACTTCCAACTAAATTTCGGGACGAAATTTCTTTTGAGGTGTGGATAATGTAACATCCCGCGTTTTTTCCGTTAAATTTATTTTTAACACCGTCTTTTTTTTTTTAATAATATCTTTCGCTATTTAAATTCCCAATTTCCGTTGACTAACGTTTATAATATTCTCGTTATTTAATTATAACATCACTCGTCTACTTGAGCGTTTTTTAAAAATATTCGTTTGGTTAATTCCCGCACCCGCTCTGAAACTTGAGGGACTAGTTCCGCCACTTGACCAAAGAGGTGGCTAGTAGTTGACTAGTCAACCACTCACCACCTCCACCCCTCATTCATCCATTTCTTTTCTTTCTTTCTTTCTTTTTTTTCTCTCAAGAACACAAACATAAATCATCATCTAAATCCGGATCGGGAAGCAAACTTCAAAACAAATTACATATTCGTGATCCTCTCATCATCCTCTTCGATTTGGTACCAATTTCATCCATTTTGGGTAACTTTCTAAAAACTCTAGATTTCTATAAATTCGTGTTTTTGATTTGAAATGGTGTTAGTTAGTGTCTATGGCTCGTGTGTAACATGAATATATGTTTTGTTTGCTCGATTTGTGGTTTGGAGTAACTAGTTTGAGTTTTTGAAATGGGTTTGCTTAATCCTTGATTTTGGATGAGTTAATGTTGTTAGATTGTTAAAGTGCATGTTTTAATTGTGTTACTAGTATCATTAGCTACATTTTGATGTGTAGGTTGATTAAGAAAACTTCAAAAACCCGATTAATGATTTTGTGATGTTTGACTAGGGTTTGATAGTTCTTGACATGAACTTTTGGATGCTTAAATGCCATGGAATGTTAATTGTTAGTGTTTAGTAGTAATGTATGCTTCATTACCTTCGAAACGGCATATCATATGTGTGAATTGGATTCCCGAAACTTAAAATGCAATTGATGAACTTGAACCTTTGAAAATGGACTTTTAAATGATCACTTGACGAGAAATCGGTTATGGAAAATGTTGTTTTTGTTTGATGAAACATGTTTAGTTGTGTTCCTTGTCAAAAGAGCTTTCCAACGGTATAAGATACGCTTTCTAATTGTTTACGGTTTGAGTTTTGCGTTTGTTTGAAATTTTACCAAGCCTTGAACAAGTGAAACAGGCCTGGGACCAGGCCACGGCCATTGTCGCGGCGCGACAGGCCTGGCCGCGGCGCGACATAAGCCGCGTCCAGATTCTGTTTCCCTTGACCTTTTTACTAAAAATGTTTGACATGTTCTAGACCTCCAATTTACATGCAACTTGTTTTAACATGCTTATATATGAATAACTAGCATAGAAAAATAGTTCGGGACCCGACCCGAACGTGTTGACTTTTTCGTTGACTTTGACCAAGTTTGACTTTTAGTCAAACTTAACCAAACTTTTATACAATCGTTCTAACATGCTTTTATACTTGATTCTTGCATGAAACTTGACAACGTGATTCACATGCTATACTTAATCGAGTCGTAACGAGCCATAGGACTAATTGAACACATTTCACCCGACCTTGTGTCGTAACCGGTTAATTGATACAACTTACTTGTTTAGGTCAAGGCTAAGCAACTTTCATGCATACGTTACTTTGTGAAGTACTTTTATACTCGTGCACTCGAGGTGAGATCATAGTCCCACCTTTGCAAATACTTTTATACTTTTAAATCGTGGGCTGAGAAACATATACTTTATATACATTTATACGGTTTATACTTTCATACTTTGGATACAAATGCGAATACAAGAGCAAAGATACAGACGAGTTAGAACAAAAGTCCTCAATCCAATTATCATTAGTTCCACTTGCAGGGTGTAAGTGTAAGCGAGTGATTATGTTGTGTGGCCATACGGGTTTAACGAACCCTCATTCAGACGGTTCGCTACCGTTAGTGGATGAAATATAATTTCAACGTGCATAGTGTATGTTCTAACACTATATTCAAAATTCAGAGGGAAGATTCAGTTAAGTTTTGGTAATTGGGTGCTCGTGATACAGACAACATCTTTTGGGATGTATACGCTTGATATTCACTTTATACTAAATCTTATGGTTTACAAACACATCTTTAGAGATGTATACGCCTTGATACTAAACCTTGTGATTCAAAAACATACTTTCACAAATACATTTATGATCTCACCAACGTTTTTCGTTGACAGTTTTCTATATGTTTCTCAGGTTCATACATGGCTATTTGATACATGCTTCCGCGTACATTCATACTTGCTTGGGGTCAAGCATACATGCATACACTCTGATTTCTTGCTTGGAGTCAAGCATACATACATGCATACGCTAGTGATAGCACCTTTGGATTCAAACATATTGTTTACATACTTACGCTATTTATAGCAACTGTGATTTTAAACTAATTATGTCGCAAGATATTTCATTTATACTTTATGACTTTTGTAAACTTAGACTTGTTGTCGAACGGTTTTGTAAACTAAACTTGCAAGTCTTGTACCTTTCAAATGAATGCGACATAATTTTGGTCAAACGAGTCTCATATAGGGACTACGACCACGCAACGGGACCTAAGTTAACGGCGCCGTCAATAACGGTTTTGGTCGGGTCGCTACATAATTTCCCTCGTTTACCAAATCGAACAACGCCTTTCCAAGGTGCAACTTTAAGCATGACCATCTCTCCAATTTCAAATTCTATATCTTTTCTTTTAATGTCAGCGTAGCTCTTTTGTCGACTTTGGGCGGTTTTCAACCGTTGTTGAATTTGGATGATCTTCTCGGTAGTTTCTTGTATAATCTCCGGACCCGTAATCTGTCTATCCCCCACTTCACTCCAACAAATCGGAGACCTGCACTTTCTACCATAAAGTGCTTCAAACGGTGCCATCTCAATGCTTGAATGGTAGCTGTTGTCTGCTAACGGTAGATGTCGATCCCAACTGTTTCCGAAATCAATAACACATGCTCGTAGCATGTATTCAAGCGTTTGTATCGTCCTTTCACTCTGCCCATCAGTTTGTGGATGATAGGCAGTACTCATGTCTAGACGAGTTCCTAATGCTTGCTGTAATGTCTGCCAGAATCTTGAAATAAATCTGCCATCCCTATCAGAGATAATAGAGATTGGTATTCCATGTCTGGAGACGACTTCCTTCAAATACAGTCGTGCTAACTTCTCCATCTTGTCATCTTTTCTTATTGGCAGGAAGTGTGCTGATTTGGTGAGACGATCAACTATTACCCAAATAGTATCAAAACCACTTGCAGTCCTTGGTAATTTAGTGATGAAATCCATGGTAATGTTTTTCCATTTCCATTCCGGGATTTCGGATTGTTGAAGTAGACCTGATGGTTTCTGATGCTCAGCTTTGACCTTAGAACACGTCAAACATTCTCCTACGTATTTAGCAACATCGGCTTTCATACCCGGCCACCAAAAATATTTCCTGAGATCCTTGTACATCTTCCCCGTTTCAGGATGTATTGAGTATCTGGTTTTATGAGCTTCTCTAAGTACCATTTCTCTCATATCTCCAAATTTTGGTACCCAAATCCTTTCAGCCCTATACCGGGTTCCGTCTTCCCGAATATTAAGATGTTTCTCCGATCCTTTGGGTATTTCATCCTTTAAATTTCCCTCTTTTAAAACTCCTTGTTGCGCCTCCTTTATTTGAGTAGTAAGGTTATTATGAATCATTATATTCATAGATTTTACTCGAATGGGTTCTCTGTCCTTCCTGCTCAAGGTATCGGCTACCACATTTGCCTTCCCCGGGTGGTAACGAATCTCAAAGTCGTAATCATTCAATAATTCAATCCACCTACGCTGCCTCATATTCAGTTGTTTCTGATTAAATATGTGTTGAAGACTTTTGTGGTCGGTATATATAATACTTTTGACCCCATATAAGTAGTGCCTCCAAGTCTTTAATGCAAAAACAACCGCGCCTAATTCCAAATCATGCGTCGTATAATTTTGTTCGTGAATCTTCAATTGTCTAGACGCATAAGCAATCACCTTCGTTCGTTGCATTAATACACAACCGAGACCTTGCTTTGATACGTCACAATAAATCACAAAATCATCATTCCCTTCAGGCAATGACAATATAGGTGCCGTAGTTAGCTTTTTCTTCAATAACTGAAACGCTTTCTCTTGTTCATCATTCCATTCAAATTTCTTCCCTTTATACATTAATGCAGTCAAGGGTTTTGCTATTCTGGAAAAGTCTTGGATGAACCTTCTGTAGTAACCAGCTAGTCCTAAAAACTGGCGTATGTGTTTCGAAGTTTTCGGGGTTTCCCACTTTTCAACAGTTTCTATCTTTGCCGGATCCACCTTAATACCTTCTTTGTTCACTATGTGACCGAGGAATTGAACTTCTTCCAACCAAAATGCACACTTTGAAAACTTAGCGTACAATTCTTCCTTCCTCAATACTTCTAACACCTTTCTCAAATGTTCACCGTGTTCTTGGTCATTCTTTGAGTAAATAAGTATGTCATCAATGAAAACAATGACAAACTTGTCAAGGTATGGTCCACACACTCGGTTCATAAGGTCCATGAACACAGCTGGTGCATTAGTTAAACCAAACGGCATGACCATAAACTCTTAATGACCGTAACGTGTTCTGAAAGCAGTGTTTGGAATATCATCTTCTTTCACCCGCATTTGATGATACCCGGAACGTAAGTCAATCTTTGAATAAACAGACGAGCCTTGTAGTTGATCAAATAAGTCGTCGATTCTCGGTAGTGGGTAGCGGTTCTTGATGGTAAGTTTGTTCAACTCTCGGTAGTCGATACACAACCTGAATGTACCATCTTTCTTCTTGACAAACAAAACAGGAGCTCCCCACGGTGATGTACTTGGTCGAATGAAACCACGCTCTAAAAGTTCTTGTAATTGGCTTTGCAGTTCTTTCATCTCGCTGGGTGCGAGTCTGTAAGGAGCACGAGCTATTGGTGCAGCTCCTGGTACAAGATCTATTTGAAATTCAACGGATCGCTGTGGGGGTAATCCCGGTAATTCTTTCGGAAATACATCGGGAAATTCTTTTGCAATGGGAACATCATTGATGCTCTTTTCTTCAGTTTGTAATTTCTCGACGTGTGCTAGAACAGCATAGCAACCTTTTCTTATTAGTTTTTGTGCCTTCAAATTACTAATAATATGTAGCTTCGTGTTGCCCTTTTCTCCGTACACCATTAAGGGTTTTCCTTTTTCTCGTATAATGCGAATTGCATTTTTGTAATAAACGATATCTGCTTTCACTTCTTTCAACCAGTCCATACCGATTATCACATCAAAACTCCCTAACTCTACTGGTATCAAATCAATCTTAAATGTTTCGCTAACCAGTTTAATTTCTCGATTCCGACATATATTATCTGCTGAAATTAATTTACCATTTGCTAATTCGAGTAAAAATTTACTATCCAAAGGCGTCAATGGACAACTTAATTTAGCACAAAAATCTCTACTCATATAGCTTCTATCCGCACCCGAATCAAATAAAACGTAAGCAGATTTATTGTCAATAAGAAACGTACCCGTAACAAGCTCCGGGTCTTCCTGTGCCTCTGCCGCATTAATATTGAAAACTCTTCCGCGGCCTTGTCCATTCGTGTTCTCCTGGTTCGGGCAATTTCTAATAATGTGGCCCAGTTTTCCACAT
The DNA here is from genome assembly GCF_046630445.1 of Rutidosis leptorrhynchoides. NCBI lineage: Eukaryota > Viridiplantae > Streptophyta > Magnoliopsida > Asterales > Asteraceae > Rutidosis > Rutidosis leptorrhynchoides. The sequence goes on from NC_092335.1 coordinate 27,346,418, forward strand.
TTATAACAAACTACATTGGCATAACTTGCTCCGACGCTACTTGCTCCGCCATTACTCGTTCTGACACCATTTGTTCCTTTTGTTCTATTAACCCCTGGTCCGTAGACCTCACACTTCGCCGCGCTATGACCATTTCTTTTACACTTGTTGCAAAATTTGGTGCAGAACCCCGAGTGATACTTTTCACACCTTTGGCATAGCTGCGTCTGATTGTTGTTGTTGTTGCGGTTATTATTGTTGTTGGGATGATTGTTGTAGTTGCTGTTGTTGTTGTTGTTGTTGTTGTTGTTGTTGTTGTTGGGCCGTTTGTTGTAGTTGCGATTGATGTTGCAATTGTTGGGATAATTGTTGCGGTTATTGTTGTAATTGCTGTTGTTGTTGTATTGGTGATTCTTATCACCATTTTCCTCCCACTTTCTTTTGACTTGCTTCACATTGGCCTCTTCAGCAGTCTGTTCTTTAATTCTTTCTTCAATCTGGTTCACTAGTTTGTGAGCCATTCTACATGCCTGTTGTATGGAGGCGGGCTCGTGTGAACTTTTATCTTCTTGGATTCTTTCCGGTAATCCTTTCACAAACGCGTCGATCTTCTCTTCCTCATCTTCGAATGCTCCCGGACACAATAGGCACAATTCTGTGAATCGTCTTTCGTACGTGGTAATATCAAATCCTTGGGTTCGTAACCCTCTAAGTTCTGTCTTGAGCTTATTAACCTCGGTTCTGGGACGGTACTTCTCGTTCATCAAGTGCTTGAATGCTGACCACGGTAGTGCGTACGCATCATCTTGTCCCACTTGCTCTAGATAGGTATTCCACCATGTTAACGCAGAACCTGTGAAGGTATGCGTAGCGTACTTCACTTTGTCCTCTTCAGTACACTTACTTATGGCAAACACCGATTCGACCTTCTCGGTCCACCGTTTCAATCCGATCGGTCCTTCGGTTCCATCAAATTCCAAAGGTTTGCAGGCAGTGAATTCTTTGTAGGTGCATCCTACACGATTTCCTGTACTGCCAGATCCAAGGTTATTGTTGGTATGTAGCACAGCCTGTACTGCGACTATGTTTGAAGCTAGAAAAGTACGGAATTCCTCTTCATTCATATTCACGGTGTGTCGAGTAGTCGGTGCCATTTCCTTCAAAATAGTCAAATGGAACAAGTTAATCATACAGAATATTAAGAGTAGTTAATAGTATTTCGTAGCATAATATGAACTCATTTATAAAAGCTTTTTCTTCATATTAGCGTTTTATAAGTCTAAATTCGGGTAGTACCTACCTGTTAAGTTCATACTTAGTAGCTAATATACAATTCAACTACTACAATTCTATATGAAAAACTGATTGTAATAATATTTCGCGTTCAAACTTTTATACAATATTTTACAAACTTACAATACCGCTTATTTTACATAAAGCATGAAATATAGCACACAATAACTTTGATACAAGATAGTTGTGAAGATAATTCTAGCTAGTACACAAGTCATTCAGCAAAGGCAATAAAGACACGTAATTCATACGTCCAGAAACAAGTCATGCATTCTGGTTTTACTAGGACTACTTCCCATCCTTGGTCTTGTGGAACATAACCGTTATGGCCGTTGATAAGACAGCGTGTTGTAACGTCGTCAAAGGGACGAGGGTTACGTAATGACCAACAGTCTCGTAATAACCTAAAAACCTCATTTCTTACCCCAATTACCGACTCCGTCACTTGTGGGAACGTTTTGTTTAATAGTTGTAGCCCGATGTTCTTGTTCTCACTTTGGTGAGAAGCGAACATTACTAACCCGTAAGCATAACATGCTTCTTTATGTTGCATGTTAGCCGCTTTTTCTAAATCACGAAGTCCTATATTCGGATATACTTAGTCAAAATAATTTCTTAACCCGTTGCGTAAAATAGCATTTGGGTTCCCCGCAATATATGCGTCAAAGTAAACACATCGTAACTTATGGATTTCCCAATGTGATATCCCCCATCTTTCGAACAAAAGCCTTTTATAAACCAAGGCATTCTTGGAACGTTCTTCGAATGTCTTACAAACTGATCTCGCCTTAAATAGTTGTGCCGAGGAATTCTGACCGACTCTAGACAAGATTTCATCAATCATGTCTCCGGGTAGGTCTCTTAAAATATTGGGTTGTCTATCCATTTTGTGTTTTTATACTGTAAAATAGACAAGAGTTAGATTCATAAAAAAAAATACTTATTAATACAAGCAATTTTTACATATATCATAAAGCATAAGCACACTATATTACATATATTACACCACACGAATACAACTATCTTATTCCGACTCGCTCGTTTCTTCTTGTTCAGTTTTGGTTCGTTTTGCCAAGTTTCTAGGGATATATGATGTTCCCCTAATACGAGCCGTCGTTGTCCACATTGGTTTAGAAAAACCTGGTGGTTTAGAGGTTCCCGGGTCATTGTTACAACTTAAGGACTTCGGGGGTTGACGATACATATAAAGTTCATCGGGGTTGGAATTAGGTTTCTCTATTTTTATGCCCTTTCCCTTATTATTTTCTTTTGCCTTTTTAAATTCAGTTGGGTTAATTTCTATAACATCATCGGAATTCTCGTCGGAATCCGATTCATCGGAGAATTGGTAATCCTCCCAATATTTTGCTTCCTTGGCGGAAACACCATTGACCATAATTAACCTTGGTCGGTTGGTTGAGGATTCTCTTTTACTTAACCGTTTTATTATTTCTCCCACCGGTTCTATTTCTTCTTCCGGTTCCGATTCATCTTCCGGTTCCGATTCTTCTTCCGGTTCCGACTCTTCTTCCGGTTCCTCTTCGGGAACTTGTGAATCAGTCCACGAATCATTCCAATTTACATTTGACTCTTCATTATTATTAGGTGAGTCAATGGGACTTGTTCTAGAGGTAGACATCTATCACATAATATCAAACATGTTAAGAGATTAATATATCACATAATATTCATATGTTAAAAATATATAGTTTCCAACAAAAATGTTAAGCAATCATTTTTAAAGAAAACACGGTCGAAGTCCAGACTCACTAATGCATCCTAACAAACTTGATAAGACACACTAATGCAAATTTTCTGGTTCTCTAAGACCAACGCTCGGATACCAACTGAAATGTCCCGTTCTTATTGATTAAAAACGTTCCATATTAATTGATTTCGTTGCGAGGTTTTGACCTCTATATGAGACGTTTTTCAAAGACTGCATTCATTTTTAAAATAAACCATAACCTTTATTTCATAAATAAAGGTTTAAAAAGCTTTACGTAGATTATCAAATAATGATAATCTAAAATATCCTGTTTACACACGACCATTACATAATGGTTTACAATACAAATATGTTACATCAAAATCAGTTTCTTGAATGCAGTTTTTACACAATATCATACAAACATGGACTCCAAATCTTGTCCTTATTTTAGTATGCAACAGCGGAAGCTCTTAGTATTCACCTGAGAATAAACATGCTTTAAACGTCAACAAAAATGTTGGTGAGTTATAGGTTTAACCTATATATATCAAATCGTAACAATAGACCACAAGATTTCATATTTCAATACACATCCCATACATAGAGATAAAAATCATTCATATGGTGAACACCTGGTAATCGACATTAACAAGATACATATATATAAGAATATCCCCATCATTCCGGGACACCCTTCGGATATGATATAAATTTCGAAGTACTAAAGCATCCGGTACTTTAGATGGGGTTTGTTAGGCCCAATAGATCTATCTTTAGGATTCGCGTCAATTAGGGTGTCTGTTCCCTAATTCTTAGATTACCAGACTTAATAAAAAGGGGCATATTCGATTTCGATAATTCAACCATAGAATGTAGTTTCACGTACTTGTGTCTATTTTGTAAATCATTTATAAAACCTGCATGTATTCTCATCCCAAAAATATTAGATTTTAAAAGTGGGACTATAACTCACTTTCACAGATTTTTACTTCGTCGGGAAGTAAGACTTGGCCACTGGTTGATTCACGAACCTATAACAATATATACATATATATCAAAGTATGTTTAAAATATATTTACAACACTTTTAATATATTTTGATGTTTTAAGTTTATTAAGTCAGCTGTCCTCGTTAGTAACCTACAACTAGTTGTCCACAGTTAGATGTACAGAAATAAATCGATAAATATTATCTTGAATCAATCCACGACCCTGTGTATACGTATCTCAGTATTTATCACAACTCAAACTATATATATTTTGGAATCAACCTCAACCCTGTATAGCTAACTCCAACATTCACATATAGAGTGTCTATGGTTGTTCCGAAATATATATAGATGTGTCGACATGATAGGTCGAAACATTGTATACGTGTCTATGGTATCTCAAGATTACATAATATACAATACAAGTTGATTAAGTTATGGTTGGAATAGATTTGTTACCAATTTTCACGTAGCTAAAATGAGAAAAATTATCCAATCTTGTTTTACCCATAACTTCTTCATTTTAAATCCGTTTTGAGTGAATCAAATTGCTATGGTTTCATATTGAACTCTGTTTTATGAATCTAAACAGAAAAGTATAGGTTTATAGTTGGAAAAATAAGTTACAAGTCGTTTTTGTAAAGGTAGTCATTTCAGTCGAAAGAACGACGTCTAGATGACCATTTTAGAAAACATACTTCCACTTTGAGTTTAACCATAATTTTTTGATATAGTTTCATGTTCATAATAAAAAATCATTTTCTCAGAATAACAACTTTTAAATCAAAGTTTATCATAGTTTTTAATTAACTAACCCAAAACAGCCCGCGGTGTTACTACGACGGCGTAAATCCGGTTTTACGGTGTTTTTCGTGTTTCCAGGTTTTAAATCATTAAGTTAGCATATCATATAGATATATAACATGTGTGTAGTTAATTTTAAAAGTCAAGTTATAAGGATTAACTTTTGTTTGCGAACAAGTTTAGAATTAACTAAACTATGTTCTAGTGATTACGAGTTTAAACCTTCGAATAAGATAGTTTTATATATATGAATCGAATGATGTTATGAACATAATTACTACCTCAAGTTTAGTAGGTAAAACTACTGGAAGTGACAAGAAATGATCTAGCTTCAAAGGATCTTGGATGGCTTGAAAGTTCTTGAAGTAGGATCATGACACAAAAACAAGTTCAAGTAAGATTTTTACTCGAATTAAGATAGTTTATAGTTATAGAAATTGAATCAAAGTTTGAATATGAATATTACCTTGAATAAGAAAGATAACCTACTGTATATAACAAAGGTTTCTTGATCTTAGATGATTACTTGGAATGGATTAGAAAGCTTGGAAGTAAATTAGTAAACTTGAAGGGATTTTTGAAGTGTTCTTGAAGTGTTCTTCCTATGATGATTATAGCTTGATTCTTGAAGTGATTTTTGATGAAGATGATGATTAAATACTGGAAAAATACGTTCATAATAGTGTGTGTGTGTTGAGAGAGAATTAGAAAGAGAATTGGAAGTGAAATGGAGTGAATGATGAGTGGTAATTGGTGAGTGGTGAGTGGGGTTAAAAGGAGTTCTAGTTAGTTGACTAGCTCATGGTAGAAGTTAAAATTGATTAGTCATACATGACATAATCGAGATTGGAATCCCATGCTAGTTCCTATTGGTATATACTCATAGTAAGTACGTTTCGAAGCTGTGTATAATACGGGTAAGAATACGACTAGAATTCTTGATGAAAGAAAAGAATGGAAAAGTAACTGTAACCATTTTCGTTAAGTATGAGTGTTTTGATATATGTCTTGAAGTCTTCCAAAAGTATTTTAATACATCTAAATACACTACTTGTATATACATTTTAACTGAGTCGTTAAGTCATCGTTAGTCGTTACATGTAAGTGTTGTTTTGAAACCTTTAAGTTAACGATCTCAATTAATGTTGTTAACCCATTGTTTATTATATCTAATGAGATGTTAAATTATTATATTATCATGATATTATGATATATTAATATATCTTAATATGATATATATACATTTAAATGTCGTTACAACGATAATCGTTACATATATGTCTCGTTTCGAAATCCTTAAGTTAGTAGTCTTGTTTATATGTATATAACTCATTGTTAATATACTTATGGAGATACTTACTTATCATAATCTCATGTTAACCATATGTATATCCATATATATATCGTCATGTCGTTTTTACAAGTTTTAACGTTCGTGAATCGCCGGTCAACTTGGGTGGTCAATTGTCTATATGAAACATATTTCAATTAATCAAGTCTTAACAAGTTTGATTGCTTAACATGTTGGAAACATTTAATCATGTAAATATCAATCTCAATTAATATATATAAATATGGAAAAGTTCGGGTCACTACAGATATGGTGATGCTTAAGGTTTCTCCATGGAAGGGTGTTATCCGGTTTCGAAAGCGAGGAAAGTTAGCTCCTCGGTTTATTGGTCCTTTCAAGGTTTTGGCACGCGTTGGTGAGGTTGCTTATAGACTAGAGTTTCCTGAAGAGCTTGCGGGGATTCATAATATGATTCATGTTTCCCATCTCCGTAAGTGTCTTGCGGATGACTCGACTTGGGTGCCGTTAGATGAGATTGCGTTGAACAACAATTTAGAGTATGTTGAAGAGCCGATTGCAATTCTTGATGAGAAGGTTAAGATGTTGCGAAACAAGGAAGTTAGAACTTTCAAAGTGCAATGGCGACATCGAAAGGGTTACGAATTTACGTGGGAATCCGAAGAGTTCGTTGTGGTTTACCTTCAGGCTTGTCATGCGGCTTGGATCGCGAGGATGCTCTCCGATTCAAGTGGGGGAGAGTTGTAACATCCCGTTTTTCCCGTACATGCCTAAAGGTACGTATTTAACCAATTGTACGTTTACATTTCGTTGTTTATGATAAATAAACATAAGTGTTAGTTGTTGTGTAAATGTATATATGAATATAATATATATGCTTAAGAAGGTATGCATGTATAAGTATATGCATGAGTTTTGATGGCGTTAAGTCGGGCGAGGCCTTAGGATGAAGTCTAGTGTATATGAGAAACGAGAACGAAGCTTAAAAGTCGTGTAAATCTTTGTGAGTTTAAAATATGGAAAGGTGGTCAGACTGCGGCCATTGTCGCGCCGCGGAGAGGAAGGTCGCGCCGCAACATATAACGCGAATCAAGAGTCAGGAACCAGATTAAACGGCTCAAATTTTATGTGCATTGCCGCGTCGCGACATATGGGTCGCGCCGCGACCCACTGGGTGAACTGGTTCCGGTTTTAGCTTTTAAAAAGAGTGAATCAAGGGTATTTTCGTCTTTTCACGTGTAGATCTGATTGAGACTTTAAGTCTCATCCACTTATCCTTATTATTCATTTTCTTTTCCATTTTCTTCTCTATTTTCCTCTCAAAACATAAAAACTCAATTGAATTCAAAGTGAGATTTGAGAGTGAAGATTTGAGAGTTGATATTTGGAGCAAGAATTAAAGTTGTTCTCCTCGTTCTTAGCTACGAGTGGATAGTGTTGGTAAGTCTTAACTCTGTATTTTGAGTTTTAGTTAATTTATGGCTAGGGTTTGGCCATTTGGGACTTGTAAGACCCATTTGGGGATTTAATGGGTGGATTTGGGTTAATTTGATGTAAGAAAACCCAAATGGTGTTAATATAGGGTTTGTTCATGTAATTGGGGTTTTGTAAGTGTTAAATTGAGTTGCTAGTCACTAACACACTTGTAAATGATGAAAGCTTGTTAAAGGGTTAAGTTTGACCAAGTTTGTGTGTATAAGTGTTAAAATGGGTCAAATGAGTCATGGTTGACCTAATTGGGTGAAATGGGTATGAGATACCCATAGTTGTGTTAGTTGGTGATATTAGGCTCCAATCACTAGCTTTTAGTGATTTATGACGAGTCATGGTCATTAATGAGCGGTTTGGTGGGTATGAGTCATTTAATGCGGTTAGGACATTAAATGCTCAAGAATTGAGTGATAGTGGTTAATTCCACTAGGTTGTATGTTAATTAAATGCATAATGTGATAGGTGCATATCCTTGAAGGTTGCGAGCTTGATTCACTAGATCACCAAAGGCGATAAGGTGAGTGGAATAATTATATGCGTGCATATATGATGTATTTATTTGTGTGGTATGAGTTGTGAAGTGTGGACGTGTTAAGACACCACTTCTCACGTGGCGAGTGAATTGTCGATGTGTTAAGACACCACTCGGGAGTGAAGCATCGATGTGTTAAGATGCCACTCCGAGGGATGTAACGAGTGAAGTGTCGAAGTGTTAAGACACCACTCGGGGTGAAGTGTCGACGTGTTAAGACACCGCCCGGGGTGAAGTATCGACGTGTTAAGATGCCACCCGTGGGGTTAATGTACGACGTGTTAAGTGCACTAACGGTTGTTGTGAGCACCGATGAGAAATTTAAGTACCATTCCTTGTACGATTGGTTAACCATGGTTGTGTGTTGTAATGTAGCATATTATATTGTTCGATTTATATGCTATCGTTATGCTAGCTCGTGTGATTGGAAGTTTAGTTATTATACTTGCGATGGTATGATTATTTATATTGCTAGCATGTATGCGGTAAATGCGTAAGTGATTGCAAGTAAGTAGGTTGTATATGTAATCATGTAATTGTTGCACTCACTAAGCATTAGCTTACCCCTCTCGTTGTTTATCTTTTTAGATGCAGGTGCGGATAAGGGAAAAGGGGTTGTTGGGCACTAGGTGTCCCTTGATGATGCTTGTCGAAGCTTTTGAAGTTGGCCTAGTGTTTTGGGTAGTTTAGCCCCAAACCATGCTCGAAGTGTTGTTTGGTTTAAAACTATCATTTGTGAATGGGTCAAACTTGTATTACATTTGTTAAGGGCCTTCGTGCCGTTTGTAAACATTTAACTTGTGATGTTGTTTAATGGGTTATATGTAACCGTTTAATTTGGCGCTAACGGTTTATCATTAAAAAAAAAATTTATCGTATGGAATACGGGTTGGGTTGTTTCAGAAAGTATATGACCTATTTATGACTTGGACCCTAAATTAATTAAATATTTATATTCAAAGTAAAATGTTTTTATCGCAAGATAAAAAATAGTTAGACTCCTATTAAAGTGGCGTTGGAAGGAGTGCGTGAGATGAGTTAGAAATATTTGACGGAGCTGGCGGAATTAACAGAGCGTCGGCGTGAGGCGTTAGTTATGTCATTTATGAAATCTAAAGGCGGCGTGAGATGAAAAGCAACCAATCATGATTTAAATATTAATATGTTTTTGTTATTAATTTATTTTTTTCACACAAATTCTAATCAGATTTTACTACGTCGCTTTACAAATATTTGCCACAAAAATTTAACTTTTTTTAGTTAACGAAGGTGAACTACAATTACAGTCAAAAAATTCATTTCTTCACCAAAAAGTGCACCATTTAACTCTGATGTTACAGTCAGTGATAATGGCAGTCTTAGAGTGTGTTTGATTGTCTTTTAATTAAATGATTCATCATTAGTATTGAACATTTTAGCATTCTCACTTAATATTGAACAGTTTAGCATTTGCTACATTTGTTTATAACATCATAATGACAAATGTTGCTAAAATGTACGTAACTATTAACACCTTTGTTTACTTTAAGAATTATATTATATTAATATTAATAGTGCAATACATATAATATGGGTTGGCTTTAACCCAAAAAGGTTCTTTTTGTCTATCGTACATGTTATTTTGTGGCTTGTCACTACTAAAGATATCGACGTGTTTTGACCCCTTTGACTATAATTGTTGACCCATCTAGATTCCATTTGACTTTGTATTATCTTTTTTATTTTTACGTGTAGTATATGATTTTTCAATTTACGAAAATAACGCACACGTATAGCTTACAAGAAACCATAGTAGGGACAACGCCTTGACACGTAAAATGAAGAAAACTTTTTGGACACTATACAGAATTAAAAAGTTAATTGGCATAATTTTTTTACTTTAATTACTGAATAGGCCCTCAGCAACTGGAACTGATGTAAGATATAAACATAAGTCCAACGAACAAGTCAAAGTGTATTGACGATGTGATAAAAGTATTTTATAAGTTTTAGTAAATTAAAATCTAACACGGAGTATATGTATTACTAAATGGTCGACCACCGATGACCTGGTAAAGTGATCTAGCTATTTGTAATTTGTTACTGTAATTCTCAATTTCTCATGCATGCGGGCCAAACGAAACGCGAACCCGAAATGGAACACGAAACGCCAACCCGAAACGCGAGACCGTAACACGAACCTGAAACACGAACCCGAAATGCGAACCCGAAACGCGAGCCCGAAACTCGAACCCGAATCGCGTATCCGAAATGTGAACCCGAAACTCGAACTCGAAACGCGAACCCGAAAAGCGAACCTGAAAAGCGAACCTGAAACGCGAACCCGAAACATTAACCCGGAACGTGGACCCGAAAAGCGAACCCGAAACGTGAACGCGAAACGTAAATCGTAAACGTAAAATCTTAGAACATGGGATTTCAAATCCCTCATATATACAAAGGATTTTCAAATCCTTCATCTATGGTATTTCATGGGATTTGAAATACAAATTCCTCCGACCAAATCCTCCAACCAAACATGGAATTTCATGAAATTTGAAATGCAAATTCCTCTAAATCCCACGAACCAAACGCCCCCTTATAGTAGTATTTGCTATTAAAAAAAAATAAAAATCTTATAGTAGTATTTCTTATTTTATTATATTTGTTCTGCCTTGTTACATTTAGACTCTAACGTGATTTATTGTAAGTTATTTGTTATCCTTACATATCGTATGTAGCGTTTGAATGTTTGGTGCGTGGTACAACCCTCTTTGTCTCCAAAGTACCGTCTCAATGGGGTCTCCAATTTTCTTCAATACTAATTACATTTAAATGCTATTTTAGTGGTTGTTTATTTTTAAAAAACTACAAATTCGAAAAATATACGTGGTCCGGTAGTTAAATTTAGTAGTGTCCTATACAATTCAAAGAAAAAATAATAAATTCGAAAAATATATGGGATCATGTAGTTAAATCTAATGGTGTCCTATATC